>NC_051057.1:11450229-11750229 GCF_904848185.1 Acanthopagrus latus
GTTATGCTTTAAGACTCTAATGTGTTTTTTTTTTTGTGATTTTTTTTCTAAAAGAAATCTCTGTTCTTCTCTTTCATGCTCCCTGTTGACGAACCCTCCACTGACATCGACAGGTAAGTCTCTTGTATATTGCTGTATGTTGCTGTTGGTGTGTTAACTTGTCTTCATATCTTACTGCGTGCAGTTTTACTTTCTTACTCTAATGATATCAAATGTGTTTTCATCAACAATCCAAACTCAACTTTTGACACTGAGAAACAAAAATGTTTTCGCAATGTTGGCTTGATTACCCCTCTAAGAAAATTATAGTCTTATTATTTTGTCTTTATGGGCTAAATTAACGGATTGCATCAGTCTGATTGCTTTTGACAAGCTGAAGTTAAATCCACATTGAATAGGGTTTTGATGGCTTTAACTAGATTTTCTTTTGATTTCGCCCGAAGCTACCATTTGTGTGTCTGCTGAGTGGCACCCTGCCAATAATACTAAGTCTCCATGAACATTCATTCTGCTGCCTACATTAAAATGGCTTCAGAGCAAAAGAGATTAAATAAGTTATAACTCTTATTGGAGGGCTAGGTGGCAGCTGATCTTTTGTTCTGTGTTTTGTTGCAGTGTTTCTTTTCTGTGTGGTGAAGTGTGGGTGGGTGGCAGCTGGGTATTTATGAGTAAGGTGTTTCTGGTTAGTTTTCCCATGGTTGGCTTGTTAAATGTGTAATTAAACATCAACAGGCTCTTTCTCCCTCCCGTCTCAATTTGCACTCTCCTTCCTTCAATGTACTTTTCTGTCCTTTTGTCTTTCTTTAAACCTCCACTTCATCTGGTATATACATATCTTGTATATACTGTACTTAAGGTTGAATTTGTGCAACATTTGTTGAGCCTGTGTTAGATGTAGGCATTGAAAAAACATACGTTATAGTCTTCTGTAGTAATTATGAGTTCTACATGTCCAGCACAATGGACAAATTTGTGTTAAATTTCCGTTTCAGGATCTGGATAGAAATGTGGCGATGTGATTGCTGTTGCTTGTGCTCTATTGTCTGTCACAGGTGTTTCAAAGTGAATTGCAAGTTTCTTTGAAATTTGGCAGAAAGGGAGGTCTTGCAGATGGCATTAAATTGATTTTCTTTTGTAATGGCAGATGCGTGTGTAAGGGTTCATGCTTTTATGCGTGCTTGTCACATCTGTGCCTGTAGAGATTAGATTGTTTTGCACGCATTTCTTTGTGGATGTGAATGTGATTGCGTCAGCCTTATCCAGCTGTACATGTACAATAAGTGTGAATTCTCTGTTTTGTCATAGAATATATGTCACGTTCCTTTTGGCCCACATGAAACCCTTGGCTTTAACTCAGCTTCCACAAGTTATTAATCGTATTCATCACCTTGTCTCAATTTATGTCCACCATGTACCGTGAAACACCTTGAGCTTGTCGCGATCAAGCACTTCTTAATGCCATTATACATTTATGACCACCTTGCGGGGACGTTCCGGGCATCGGCTTGTCAGAAAAATGCAGGCAAAGGAGCAGCTTGATGCAGAATCCTGTCACCTTCCCCACCCCTACCCCACCCTCCACTTTAATGAGCCACATTTGCAAGGTGCGAGACGAAAGGTTCCTAGTCCGTCCACATCAACATGACAGCTATTAGGAGACACCAACAGCTGGTGGAAGGTGGAATTAGGGATGAGGAGGCGAGAAAAGGAATGACAGACTGAAAGAATGAAGGAGGAGGGGGGGTAGCTGAAGGGAAGTGTACTGTAGGTGCAAGGCAGCCAAGGTAATAGACAGTGTAAGAGATGAGGAGTACAGCTGGTGATGGTCATCATGATCCTTGGGCAACACTCACCCTTCATTAGATGCATCACCTTGCCGGGGAATGAAGGACGGAAAAATGGGATGTCGGAAAAGTGAGAGACAAAGAGTGGGGAAGGGTGGGAAGAGGCTAAACATGCTCCAGAGGAGAACACACACAAGTGGTGCTAAAGACCATTGCAGCACAAACATGAATACATAATGCATAATGCTAATACAACTGCAGCAACAGTGACATATGCTATCATTGCAGCCGTCCTCTCATTAGTTCTGTCATTGGGAAGTGTGCTCAAGGCTGTTGCTATCATTAGCAATTTATAGAGTTTAAAGCGTGCGGAGACCAAACAAGTGACAGAGAGAAAGTAAAAGATGGGTAAAATCAAGGTTGGAGAGAATAAATGGGAGTCTGAAGGTAGAGTTCTGTAGTCCACAAAAAAATATTTGGCACTACATGGCAAAATAGCCTCATAGCAATCTCTTAAACAACAGAGGTAGGTGGGGCCCTGTTTTGAATTTAAAAAAAAAAAAAAAACATAAAATGGCTTCATACAGCTGTTGAAGTGTATTCTAAGTCTCCAAAAGTCCCAAGGTCCCAAATTGATGTGAAACAATGTTATTTATATCCTCACTACACACACAACTCATGCACTCATGAAAAATGGGGTGTGCACTAACGCTTTTAGCTACAATGAAGATTTCAGCTTGTAAGAACAGGGAGAGAAAGAGGGCACACCAGCTGACAGTATAGAATGCTCCTTCAGTTCCTGGGGTAAAATATACTATGAAGTAGACCGTGACGTTATACATTACATTTAATTTACGTACTTGTCTGATAAAACTCACTAATTGGATTATTCTTGTGTGTCAAACAGGTTTTCACACTTCATAAGTGCGATATCGATGTATTACACATCCGCAACACTTACTGTTGACTGAGACAGGAAATGTAACAAAATGTTGCCAGTGATACAAAGAGGATCTTTTGTGTTATTGGAGCCACTCATGCTGAAATGAATGCACCGCTGGTAAACAAAGGCGGTGCTGTTAGCTTTTAACATCCATCTAATATTAGTGCTTCACTGGCAAGGTTGTTTTCTACCTTTCCAATGAACCTGTAACACAGAGTCTGCCTGGGTACATTCAAACAAACTAATGTGGTGACTTTGTAACTTCGGGCGTGGAACTTTTCCTGTCTAAGAGGCTATTCAGTCGCTAGACACCTGATTTATAAACGTCTTCCTGCAATAAATAACCACACACAATTTCTGCTGTGTTTTCAGTTAAGTTGTTATTTGTTGTTGAAACATCAAATTGTCCGTTTTGATTACGCGTTACTTAGGACTGCTTCAGCGGCAAAGGCAGCTGATCATGCCTGAATATATTCAAGTCTGTGTTGGTATTTTGCTGTGGTCTAAAATTTAAAAAGCCCAAATCACATCAGCCTTTCTTTCAGGTGCCTGGGGAGGGCGAAATAAATTGTCCAATCACTAAATATGTGAATAGATTTTTGACTTTACTCACACTGACAGTTTTACTGAGTGCATGTAAATCTAAAGTGGCTTTGTTTCATTTTGTGCAACTCCCTACAACACACACAGGGATAAAGCACTGCTGAAGAGAAAGAGTGAGTCTGGCCTTTGTCACACTGTGCTGTTAAAAGCCTTCCAGAATAGAGAGCTAATGTATAGTAAGAGCAGGAAGTCTTTTTGTGAGAGCCTGAGGGAGTAGCCTAGCCCTGACTGGTTAGGATTGTACTGAGAATAGACATTGTTCTTGAAGTTGTCTTTATTTTTTATGTTTGAAGGATCTTTTGTTTTTGTTTTTGTTTTGTTGAATAAGAATATATACATCACGTAAGTCACACCACCAAAGTTATGAGCCACCAAAAAAGAGTGAACCATTTAAATGTATACAATATGTCGATCTCAGCTTAAACTGTGGACTGTTGACAGTAGAATTAAAAACTAAGCAAAAAACACTGGAGATTATTATTTTGTGCAATTAGGGGAATACGATTAAATGGGGAGAGGCTGCTTTAAAGTTATTCTTCAAAAAGATGAGATTCTAGCCTCTGTTGCAAAGGTAAGGAGTGTCATTTATGACTAGAGCAGGAAGGTCATTTTCTTCTCGGAGTGCCAAGAGGGAGATGAGACAAGACCCAAGTGATAACCAGTGCCCTGAGCAGAGATGGCAGAGCCAGAACACACAGAAAATGTGTCGGCATCCCTAGTGTGATGTGCTATCATTCATACAATCATATGTCACAGTATGTGTCAGAATTTGCTTTGACATTGAGTAGCTGCATATACTATAAGACAATATTAACTTTTTTTCTGTGAGGTAGTAAAATCAGCCTGCTAGTCGGTAAATGTTAATTTCCTGCTAAATCTATTGCCATGTCTGAACTCTCCAGGCTTTACACAGGGACTAATAGAAGTGGATCAGGCCATTACTTCAAAACTTCAAGCTACGAATAAGTTACTATCCACTAAAGCAGTCTCTCAGGTCCACAAGGCTCATTAAAACTAAAACTTTTTGTTCATCATTGAAATAGCAGTAAATAATGAATTCTACATTATCAGTGTGCCGTGCTTCAGTTGAAAATGAAGATGCACAGCTGAAATATTTAAGTACAACATTGTGTTGTATTCAGTGTGCCACAAAGCATTAACTGGATACATGATATTTATGTATTTGTTTTATGTATGTGTTTTTGTGCATATGTGCCATACACTATCATTACATGACTTAACATGTATCCAGCTCCATAGACATGTCATCTTTGTGCAGGTAGATCACATGTTATAGTGTCATTTTGACATCCCCATTAATCATGTTTTATGATTTATTAAGAATCTGAACAGTAAAAGAGCATGTGTCATGTTTTCCCTAAAGTTGTTCCCGCCTTCCAGATGGTAACGGTGTCGAACAGAAATTATACCCTAATCCGCCCAAAAGCATATCACACAGTTGTCTTCATCACAGCCTTCAATGATGTTTTCCTTATTCTTTGATCAGTAAAATACTGTGAATCTATCAAAAAATGTCCTATGAACATGGGCTAGTATGACATTGTACTTAATGCCATTGTAGGGTTGGCTGACAAGAAATCCTTAAACCCCAGTTTCCACAGGGCACATCTGTGTTAAAATCCAGTCACGACGCGGCCGCTGGAGCTTATCAAAGTCATTCTAGACAATACTCTTGGTTCCACCAGATGTTCCATGGCATCTCCCAGAAGCAACTACCCACTCTGCTGCATGGTAGATCACCAAGTCTATTTTTGATGGAAGCAGAAAGAAGCCACCTCACGATTCACAGAGCAGATTGAACCATGCAGAATACATAGAAGGGGCATAGAGCAGCTGGTCATGTTTTCAAAATAAAACACGCTGTGCAGATTCGGGGTCTAGGTCGGATATAACAATGATAGACCCAATTAAAATGTACAGAAAAGAAAGCATTTGACTCTATAGTCTACTTACCCATGGTAGAAGCTCAACAATTAGGGAAAAAACTGTGAATACATTTAGGCCTGACTGAAACTTTTGGAACCAATGTCAAAACCAATATAAGGGAGTGAAAAACATCACTAGCAATATATCAGCCCATATGCACCTCAGATGTAGTGATTAAATAAGTGTGGAAAAAAATGCAACATAAGCAGGATATGCAACGGGTTAACTATAAACTTTGTCTAAAATAAAGCGCAGGAATCTTTTTATGCTTTATATTCTCTGAAAAAGAAAAGTTTTCATATGATTGCATGTCAGATAACAGACAGATATATCTACGATATCGGCTGATAATATTAGCCAATGGATATATCCGTGTGATCGCATGATAAACACAAACTGAGAAAGTCAACAATATCAGGCAGGCTTGACCCACTGATCCTGAAGAGCTCCCAGCGGGGTATGAAGTGCCTGGTGGAATCAAGGCTATAACTATTCCAACGGCAGACATTTTGACTCATCACAGCGGTGAAGGCACAGGTGTAGCTAATAACATTAATGATTAATTCCATATGAGTGTGCCACTAATCCGTAGCATTGAGGCTGCATGCACAATAGCATGGCCACAGCATTATAACACCTGAATGGATTGCACCCATCGTTAATCGTATTAATGACACTCGTGCTCTTCATCTCTTTTACATGTCAATAGTTCTGCTGTGAGAAATGTCAAAATAAACCTCAAACAGCTTCAAACAAACAGAAAACAGCAGAAGAGCAACCTTCAAGTTGACCTCAATACCTGCCTCCCTATGTCATGTAGATTGACATGCAGCTCTAAATCAAGCGTACACACGAAGGTTTATGTTGCTTATGGCTGAATGGGCTTGCAGGCTAGTATTTCTTGGACTCATTAACTCTGTAGTATAACTGTGTTCATCATGTTGTTCATCTCTGCAATCTACATCCATGCTGGTGACTACAACGTCATGTGCTCAGTGTGTATAATATAAATAAAACCCAATGAGGCCAGCAATATGTTTCAAACAAGTTGGTAAATGGGCAACAGAATACTGGGAAAGTTATGGAATGCAAAAAAAACCCACACAAACAAGCAAACACCTGGTGGAGGATGTAAAGAAAACAAAAATATGACTCGTCTGCTACATAGATGACAGCACACATTATGAATAAACCTCAATACTTAAACAATAATATTGTCTGCTGTCAGAGAGAGCTGTAAAGTCATATTGTGTAATTTGTTTTTAGGCATTCATAACAAAAATCAAATCATTACACCTGCCACTGCTCTACCTTGATGGTTTTTTTTTTGTTTTTGTTTTTTTTTTATCATTTCTGCAGTAGAGGGTATTTTAAATTGTGTTGATGGACAAGTCGATGGAGGGGGGATAAGAAGCAGAGAAGACCAACCTTGGTAACCACTAATATCACAAAATAAGCAGTTCAGCAGGGGATAAAGACTTGAGCTGTGAGAGCCAGAGCGGTGACAGGCAATGAAGGAGGTTGCTGGGATGTGAGAGAAAGACACAGTTGAAAATGAGAAATGAGTAACAGAAAGAGGGGCAAAAAATAAAACAAGGGTATGGAGACAGGTGATAGACAAAGAGAGAAAAGGTGGGAAATGAGTGATGGAGCATGTGAGAGAATATGAAGGGAGCTCAGACAGATGGGATAAAAAATGGAACAAGGGTGAGCAAGTGTGTGGTGTAGGAGACGAAGAGCAGTTCTGTCTGTTGGGTTTCTAAGCCTGTATAAAAACCTCAGGGACATAACGGATGAAAGCAAGTGTTCTTTGTCAGAGAGACTCTTTTTGAGGCAAGTAAATGCATGCATTCCTGTAATGAATTGCCATAACTTGGGCTACCTATATGCTTCTTGCTAAACCAAAAAGACGTCCTTCTGCTTTGCTTTTTTACTTTCACACCCACCAGGTGAGATTGATTTGATCTTTCTATCTTTTTTTTCTTTGAATTATGTTCCTTCTGAAAGGGGAGGTCAGGCCAAGGGAGCATAATGCATTTGTCTGTGGGGACAAAAAAAAAAAAAAAAAAAAGTGTTTTATTTTGATCAAGAGGAACCATCACTGCTGTCTCTCCCTCGCAGCTGTATTGTATGAGGATACAGGTGTCATGTTGAGGCGCTTCATTTTTTAACGCTTTTATTATGCTTCTATGCTTGCTTGAAACAACATTGTTTGACCTTGTGTTCGGCTTCCATCTGTGAATTAAAATTGCAGTGAAAATCTGTGCTGTTATACCTTGATGATAAGCCATGTTTGTATTTGTGGAGCCTGCCAGGTATACAACATTTCAGGATGAAATGTCACAATGAAAGGTCAGTTCTGGCTTTATCTAGTTCATTATCTTCCAAATACTCTATCACGCATCTATCACTACTTATTTCAATTGGCGTACTTTTAATATCAATTAAATGTAAAAGATAGCTTGTAGTTTGATTAACAATGTCATGGCATGGTCAGCAAACAAAAATGACTGTTGGCTTTCGGGTAAATGGACGGTCTGGATTTTCTTTTTTACTTTACATGAAATGGTCATCTGTTACATTACTTGGCTATGAAGCAGCAGCTTGTAGGTTCTTGGAGGTGATTTTTTGTCTTTGGGCTGCGTAGGGCTCATAACTTTTGATAAGTACTGTGGGCCATCTCTGCAAATGCTTTGGCAAAATGTGATCACAGTGTTCGCTGTCTGCATCATTGCACTAATACATTTTAAGTTAGCCACATGAGATGCAGATTCCTGAATCGTGATAACCAACTTTCTAACTCTAGAGCATTGGTGAAGATGTTCAGTCATCCAGGTATTGGTAAATCTATTTATTGTGACTAAGTTTTTGTCCTGTTGAGGAAGAAGAGAGGGAGAGTCTATTCTCTTGCCTGTGTAAAGATGTCACAACTACCTTGTGACTCTGTTTAAGAACAAGTGTTGCCTGTTCTCGATCCGAGTGATTCAAATTTGGGGCAAAACTTTCAGGAGTGAGCTCATTACACTTGACTCAGCTCATAGTTTTCTATTGTTGTCAACTCTGTCATATCCGCTGTCCCATGCTGTTGCAGCTTCTGCTCTCACTGTGGTTGGCAGTGCCAAACCATCGCTGTGATAGATCACTGTTATTACCACATGTTCTCCATTACTGGAGAGCAGCGGGAGACTGGGAACACACACACACACACACACACACACACACACACACACACACACACACACACACACACACACACACATTGCATTGCTGTGGTTAAAGCACAAATCCATCACTCACTGACAGGCCACAGACACTCATGAAAGTATATGTAGACCACTGTCAAGTATAAGCTCACAGGAGCTCGACATAAGGTGTTAGACACACAAACAGCATATATCAGCCACTACAAAACTTAAGAAACTCCAGAGGTTGAGGCTCTTGTATTAAGCTAGAGCCAGCTGGAGTTGTTATTGGAGCAGGATGATAGAGTTGACCGCAGGCTACAACAGTACTTTCGAGAGACACAAGAAGAATGAGAGGGAGAGGCAACCCAAAAAAAAAAAAACAAAGAAAAAAAAATGAGAGCATTGCCGAAAAAGACAGAAGCCTCTGGTCAATCCCAAACTCCAGTAAATTTAGTTTCGACCTCAGACTCTTTCTCTTTTGATGTCCTTTAATGATAGACAAAGTCAATTACTGACTGTCAAGACGTAGTGCAGAGCATGTTACCCACTTGATCCATAGTGTCAGGTTGTTATCTGTAGCCATAACTGTCTTCTTCTTGTGTTTGTGTGCATGAGCAGGAAGTGTGGACATGGGCTTTCATTCTTTTTTTGCTTCCTTCCACTTAATCCTGCATAACTTGCTTTATCAACATAAAAACTGACAAAAGGAATTTTGACTTTTTTCTTCTTGTACATGAGTAGAATTAAATGCATGTTTTCCTGGGGGCAGTGCTATTAACATAATGCACAGCTTGGACCAAATGAGGTGGAGGGGGGAAACGCTACAACAATCTATTATCGGAAGCAAAAGGTGAATATTTTGGAAAATTTGTATGCTGTTGACAGAAAATTTAATTAAATGTGCATACCGGTAAGCACATTTTAGCCTCTTAATATTTTACGATTGGAGATTCAGAGAAATTAAATCTTGTGTAAATGTGTGTGTCTAAAAGCTTGACTGAGTTCATTTGAGAATATATTCCTGCAGTGTAACGAAAAAAATAAATGTCAGAATTCCAGTCGGTCACATTTGGCATCTGTATTGGCCAGTATGAGCAAATCATAGCATCATCTTCTTTGCTTTCTGGAGAGAAAATTAAATGGAATATCAGCTCAGATTACTTTATAAGAATCGGAATTTCCTCTTATTTGTTTATTTTCTCACCAACTGAAGAGAGCAGCTCCAAACAACTCAAAATTTCACATTGTCGTAGTCTGGGCCATTCTGAATAGGACTCATCGCAAATGTCTATACTTCTGCAAGACTTGGTGAGATTATACAGGGTACATTTTCCTCAGTGTTGGTAGAAACAATGGGGGCAAATATATTAAAAGACAAAGACTTAAGTGGAAAGAAGAGATGTGTTTTGTCTCACTTTAAGAAGAAAGTCAGGGATAAACGGTCTGTTTTCTTTTATTTCTGAAATTGCTCAAACGATGTACTAGTTGGAGAATATACGCACAGCATGAATAAGGAAAGAAAAGCTAAGTGTGTCTCTTTTTTGAAGTTGCTCCGGAACATGCCTGAGGGTTTGGCTTTAGTGAAGAGGATTGTGCTAAACCAGTTATGGCGCTGGGGAGAGTGACAGACATTGTAACAAAATAAACACAACTGAATGCTCTGTCTACAACTCACACTGCGTTTACACAATAACTGTCCTCATCCAACATCTTCTAATAACAATAAAAAACATCAATATCCGAAATTACAACATGAGTCACCTGTTCTGCTGGTGGAGAGGGATAAAGAGACAATAGGGATGAGGAGAGGGAGCTGGATTTTTTTTGCTGTCAATAAAGAGTGGCAGATGGAAAGGGAGGCAGAGGATGTAGAGTCAGCATGTAATATAAATAAAAATAAAGAGCTGTGGGAAGTGTGTGTGTGTTCCTGCTGCTGCAAACCTTTGCCTGAGGGTAAGGTTTCACTGAACAGATATGCGTGTTAATTGCTCAGCCGAGGGATAGGGAGGCAGTCATGAGTAGAAACTGTATAGCTGGTATTTTTAATCAAGCAACCACATTGGTTTGGGGCACATTTAAATTGAGCTGATGCTTCTCATTATGCCTTGTTTTATAGGAGTATTTAGAAGAAGGAACAAGTGATTTAGAAAAGTTTTCAGAGCAATGTGAGAGCCAAGAATTGACAAATGTGAGTTACGTATTACAGTTGCATCCCATTATTGCCATCTATATCTGGAGGCAACGGATGGACACCCGCTTTTATATGGTCATTAGTTAGTTAAGAAAGAATGCATCTCACCTTGGTTTGATATTCTTTGATTGCTGTCAAAATCTTGTAGTTTGTGTCTGGAGGCTCTAAACGTACAATTTACAGATCTTGCCAAGAATAAAAAATTCCCTCTTAACACAGTATTACTCAAATAGAATAGTAGCAGATAACCTCCACAACTGTATCTAATGATGTATCTCAGCGTCCCTAAGCTTGTATGAATAATTATTTATAGAAAATATAATTGTTATAATTTAACACGAAGAAGTGTTATTTGACTGATTAATGCGATTTCTCGCCTGACAGCCATCATTGTTTTCATTGTGTTAGTTTTACAAGAATAGGTTGCCAACAGTGCATATGTGTCCCATCAGTAACCCTGACAATACCATGGAGGGCTGATGCTGTTTATCCATGAATGCTGTGCTGTCGAATTTAATTGAAGGTGTCAAACTGCTAACGTGATTCACACAGCTGTTGTCAGGATCAAAAACAATCACAAACATCTAACCTTTAAATTCTGCACAACTCAGCCAGCCACTCTTGAATGTTTTTTTTTTTTTTTTTTACCATGTGAGCTATTTTAAAAGGCCTAGTTTGTTATTTTTTTGACCATGTGTAACTTGGTTGTGCCTCAAACCCATTTACATGAAATAATTGATCAACCTGAAATAAGATTAGCTGAATATTCAAACTGAACAGAAAACAAGGCTGTTGTTCAACAACCATGTTTGACACTGCGATGTTGGTGCTGAATATTTGATTACCAGCTGCACTTTTGAAGATCGCTTTTGCACATACTCAGTGCAAATTTGAGATATTATGATATTTCCGTGAAAAATAACACAAGACTATTTAAAATTCATCACAAATTCTTCTGATGTAGATTATCACTTCGGTTTAATATCTGTTATACCTTTTACACATTTATCATTTGGACATCAACACGAATGTGCTTGGCAGTCATGGACATAGTCAGCAACGGTTTGCCAGTGGCCTCCCTCCCTAACTGGACTGAAGGAGTGAAAACTTTTCTCTCTCTGTGCCCTTCCTTCACGGGGTAGCATAAGGTTCCATTTTACTCTGCTCCTATTCCACCTTCAAACCACTTTGATCTTCCGTCCAATTAATTTTGTCCTTTCTACAGTCCGAGATAAAATCCAAGCATGATTGTGCTTTTCTCATTGTTGCCGGCTGTGGGACAGCGCACTCATCTCCATTATATCTTCCTTTCTCATTTTTAAAGTTTGTCTGATCTTTTTACTTTGGTTTTTCAATCTGCATAAAGGTTACTGAATCTTCACGAGAGTTCGTTTTCTCTCTTCTCCTCTCACTTCCTTTCTGTGCCCTTTGTATCTTATATATTCATTTATGTATTCACTCTAATTAGGCAACTAAATATAAATTGATTCCCTATACAGCACATGGATTAAAATTGTCTTGATGTGAAGCCTTTACGTAGATTGATTTGGCTTGACTGTACACCTCTGCGTTAGGTCTATTAAACTGTGACCTCAGAGTGATCTCCCCTGGAGCAGAATTATATTTCCATGCAGAACAAAAACTATAATTCAAATGTGTTCTACACAATATAAGTCATGAGCCTCTGCCCATAGAATTGAACTCATGTTACTTAAGTTATAGAACCTTATCTCTACACGGCATTTAATTAGAGCAAACTCCTAAAGACAAATGGCCATTGCACCACTGTTAACTTACTGTTTCACTAAACACTGCTGCAACCAGTCTTACACTTCTAAGCATGGCATAATACACAATTTGATGTCCACATGACATGGAATAAAGTGTGCTGTTGCAAAGTCCCAATACATGTCATCATGAAAACTGAACCTATCGATATATAATCTATAGGCTACATAACTTTATTTATCACCACACATTTACAGTTTACAGAAGTAGGCATCTTTAGATTCACAAGATGTAATTTCAAAGATCGATTATGATGTATACACAGTTGTAATAGCACCTACAATATCAATTTAACGCAACTTAAAAAAAGATAAACATTTTCCATCGTTGTAGTTTTACAAAAGGTTTCTCATGTTGCAGCGAGCTACACATCATCTCTGTCTGTGTTGTCTGGCTCCCCTCTGTTCTCTTTCATATCAGTGTTGGCTGTGCACCTTCAGATTAGGTCAAAACAAGTGGATATGACCTCAAAACAAGCCAAAGCTTTGTTTTATTTGCCCGATTAGTGCCAAATAACTGTCAAATGCTGCAGTACAGTCTTTTGTATATGTGTTGAAAAACTGACATTAAACAGTCTTTTGTTGGCTTGCACTTATTTGATACTAAATCTGTGTTCCTGATCAAAAGAATGTATGGCCTAAATAAATAGTGCCAACAACTGATACCAAGCATGTTTTACTTTGTTTTACCACATTGAACACTTGAATGTGTTTGGTTGCTTGACAGTACATGTACAAAATAAATGAATGCTTAAATGTTCCTTTTTAGTAGCCGGTCATCAGTAGACTTCTTGTTGTTGCCCAGATGGACTCGGTCTTATGCCTCTGAAATCAATACCAGAGATAAAGAGGGTTCTGCAATCCAGTCCATTGTAAAATATACAGTACATTCATTACTTTAGGATTGATTCATGTCTAGCTTTAATGCAAGTACAGCATCTCCCAGCTTCTGCCACTTAACTCACTGTCTATTACAAAACACAGCAGAGAAAGAACACAGCAGAGAAAGTCCTGGAAGCAGGGTCAAAACCTGAATCCATTCACTGCAGACACCAAAGCTGTAGTACAAAAACAAAGCATTCCCCAAAACAAGAAAACACGCTACATGGAAATCTGGTTCTCATGTTAGTACACGATGTTTCTTGCACCGTCAAAACATGATGAATGATCCAACATCCCATAACTGAGCCTAGTGAGAAGTCCTGAGAGTGCTAGAATCTACAATTTTTTTTATAGCTCAGGGTTTTAGTGAACTTGCTTGTTTGATAAATAAAGTAAACTTGGCACAAATTAAACAAACAATATAAGTGGCTTTGTCATTAAGGGGAAGTAAGACTTTTGCTAAAGCACATTTATGGGGATTCCGATGCACAACATGCTTACTGTAAGGCCAAAAAAAACAACATTCCAAAGCATATTGTTAGATTTTATGAACAAAGAAAATGAATGTGCTGAGATAGCAATGACTTTACTGTTTGTGCAACATTTTGATATCAGTGGGGCATCTTTAGGACGTAACAGCTGTATTTTATGACTTCCGGTCGGCTTACTTGCATGCTGGCAGATAAAAAATCAATTCAACCTTTTTGGTATTATTCAGGCGTTCCTCCTATTAGCCAATATGGCCGAACAGCAAGAAGAGATTTCACACATGAGTTTATCCTGTTTACAGTATTTGTGTGTTAATATGTTTGTGTGGAAGTTTGTGTACCTGTCTGTGGAACACTGATATGTTGTGGACCCTATCTGTACCCTACAGGTTATAAACATCCTGAGTGTTCCATAAATATTTCCATTACAGAGTCATCATTTTGATTGTGATGACTAATATACAGTATATATAGAAATACTGTAAATTATGTGAAGTAGCAAAGGTAATTGGGAGTGCGGTTTTTTTTTTTTTAAACAAATATATGAATAAAATGCAAACATAATAACTTAGGTAGTTAAAAAAGACAAGCATAAATTAAAAGAAAACCAAGCTGCATTATTAAATCACAAGTTCTATTTTTATTGGCCATTAATCACTGTTAGTCATCGCAAGGGCTTCACAACATCAACGGTAAGCACATTACCTCTGACCTTAGACTCTCACAGGGAAGAAGAAAAAGCTCCCACATGAGCCTAATTATTACTGCACATCATATCAAGCATAGAATATGTATCTCATAAAGTAAATCCTGAGTGCTGGGCTGGATTTATCTGGACCCTGTATCTTATTTTACTTGAATCCTCCCCTGCATAGCCAGTCTCCCCAGTTCTGACTCACCAGACAAAGTCTTTTTAAACCCTCCTTACAATGCAGAGATTTTGTCTTCTACTGGCCCAGGCATTTTTCGACCCCAACAAAGAAACACATGTTCATCTCCAGTGTGACAGCTACTTGAAAACACAAGAAGATATTTCCTTCAGCTCACACGATGATTACTTTATAAAATGGCGGTAATGGTCAAGGATGGAACAAAATGTTACTTAACTGGGGAATCAACTTTGGGAAATTGGAAAGGGTCATAAGCGATGTTTCGATCAACATATTTTTATGTGCATTTTCAGGCTTTGGTTGATGAAAACAGCAAGTGGTTCTGCCTTGTTTGAAAGATTTAATGAGCTCAATGAGGGGATGAAACACCTTTTCCAAATAGGCCATGACACTTTTTTTTTTTTTTTTTACGTCAGATCACAATTTGTGGTAGAACTCAAGATACGCGCATAATGTTCTGCTGGCAAACCTGTGGATAAAATGTATGCATTGTGGAAATAACTTAAATTAGAAAGCGAAAGCAGTCCAGCGGCGACTTGTAACATCTGCAACATGACCATTTCGCGAGGGGGTAACAAAAGAGCCACATTTAATACTGGTCATACAGCAGAGCATGTAAAACAGGCAATCGAGGAGATTCTGAACGCGTGTGAAATAGATAATTTGGTTGCAACTTCTTCTACTGCAATGGTTTAGCTGAAAAAATGGTGCCACATGCTGCTTATCATGGTGATCCAACAATTACATAATGGCAGTGGGTGGAAACTTGCATTTGTCCACATTTTCTTTTGCAGATTTTCGTTGAATTTGGTTAAAATTAGCAATATGTTTGCATATAAACCCGGCTATATAGTTTTGGGATAGGTTTATACAGAAAAACAAGATACAGAAGGAACTCCTGGGTGTTACATATTATGCTTGCCATCGTTAGCAGCTCACTTATTGTTTTATAACTCTGCAACTTTGCTGTACGCCGGCCAAATCTACCCAGCTCCAGCCTGAAACAGACTGGAGACTTCCCTGTAACACATGGCAGGCCAGCTCCTTTGCTCCAATCCCACTTTTGATAACACAGACAGTCCAACATAAATTCACACAGACCAGGCTGGAAAAAAAAAAAAAAAAAAAAAAAAGCACACAACCAAAGTATCCAGGCCAGCAACACAAACCAATGCTCCCAATACCCACGTGCACAGGGGAATGCTCATTGGTGAGTTCCTTACCTTGGCTTTTATACTATCTCTCTCTCTCTCTCTCTCTCTCTCTCTCTCTCTCTCTCTCTCTCTCTCTCTCTCTCTCTCTCTCTCTCTCTCTCTCTCTCACTCACACACACACACAAATGCACTGAGATACACACTTTTCACTAGCACACAAACGCATGCAAAGGAGAGGGTCTTGCTTTCAGCCTGCACTCTCACTCTGCCCGCGAGCGCAGAGTAAAATGTTTCATCCACACTGCCGATGGGAACAGCCTTGCATCTTCTTCTGTCACACTGACACAACAAGAGAAATGCAGTGAGAATTACAAAGCCAGAGACATCGAGGGAAAAGGGGGGAAAGCACAGAGACATAGAGGGAAATAAAACAAAAGAAAAAGAGACAGAGGGACAGAGGGATACAAGGGAAACTGTAGTTGTGAACACACATTTTACTATCCATTTCTACTCTTTCTCTCCCCCTTTCTCCTGTCTTAAAGTGAAATTCTCTCAACCTGAGACCTGTCATCTTCAGCTCCCTTCATGTACAGCACAGACGATAAGGAGACAAGGAATTATGGTGGCCTCAAGTACTGTGATGTGGGAAAGGGAGGGGGTGAGGAACGATAAGATTAGAAGTAACAGTTGGAGTCACTGATTTACACAAGCACAGTATATAAAGTGAGAGAACGATGAATCCTTTTATTTTAATGGAGACATTTTCCTGAATAATTAGTATATCAGCCTTGGAAATCTTATGTGACCCTGTCTGCATATTGAATGACCTCCTGACCTGAAGCTAGAAATTTAAAGATGTAATATACTGCTAAGTGAGCTTACCTGTAAGCAAAAAGGGATCATCCAGAAAAAAAAAAAAAATCTTTTATAAAATCTTTTCAGTACATCTTGTTCCTGGAATTAGCATTTTCTTTGATTTCGAAAGACAGGGAAGAGGAAAAATGGAGAGAAAAGGCAAATGAGCTGCTGATTATGCACCAGAATGTCTCTCAGAGAGAAATAATGGTGGCTGCTTTGCTAATGGGTACATTTCAAGCCAGTCCACCCAGTTTTTGTGATCTTGATAGAATTTTAAATCTTTTTTTTTTTCTTTTTTTTTTATATTTAATGAGTCATAAGTACTAGTGGTTTATGGTACACAAAATTCACATGGTGGGTTTTAATGTGACATATTCCTATAATGGTTCTGTGGAACATTTTGGAATGTTTTGCATGTTTCAGCATCTTTGACCTTTCAAAACCGTGCACCACGCAGTGTTACATACATAATTTTGAACTCTCCTCTCAACAAAGTGCTTCATTACCATTGAAAAGAACAGCCGAGGAGACAAACTGTGTCGCACGTTTCAGATCCTTGCTGCTAAACCTGCTCTTGACAGCAGTCAAAAGAGCAGAATTATAAAATTGTCCAATCCATCGCTCTCTGGGACAGAACAGGCAGTGATGTTTGATGTAAAAAAAGAAGGATGTCTGATGGCTACATCAGTGAGAATGCATGAGAGTGATAAGGTGTTTGTATTCTATTCTACAATATATGTACATGTGAACTTGTGTGGGTGAAAATGTGTATGAACATCCGCTTTGATCTCTGAATTTTCATGATATTATTTCTTTATTTGTGAGCCTGTTTATGTGTTGTCGTGTGTGTATATGAGTGTGTGTGCTCATGCTGATGTGTGCTGCAGTAATAGAAGCTGTCCTGCAGCACACAGTCTGGTGTTTGCAGCCGGAAAGCTGTCATAAACAATCTGCTCCAGCGTCAGTTAAACAGCAAGCGTGGGAGAATTGGGTTCTCTATACTGTAGGCTACAAGCAGCCCCACGCTTTCTAAATAGACCAACCCATCTGCCTAATGCACTGAAATCAAAATGAGCTATGGATATCCCATATGACATCGCAATAGTTATGCGACAACAGGTTGGCACGGACTTGGGGTGTCACTGGCCGGTGACTCTAGGAGGTTTCAGGCTTTGACACTGAGTGAAGTTGAAGTCAATCTTATGCTGCAGTGTGAAAACTGGCAAACTGTGGATATATATTCCTGCAGGAAATGTGGCTTTTTCAGGTTCAAATGATTTCACACATGAATGTGATGAGGTTGCTGTAATGTGTGGGAGAAATAGACCTCAGCCCATAGGCAAAATTCCCCTTATACTATTGTAGCAGGACACATGGCCATGGACATGGTGTAGCCCATAAATACATTTAATCATTGTGGTAAATCGGAGCAAGTAGTTCTTGCCACTGAACTGTGTAGGCTGAGAGCATTTTGAATGGCCAAAGCACAGGAACAGGTATGCTTGTTCAACGCATCAGGATAAATGTCAACCGCTGAAGTTCACATTAAATGTTATGACAATTCATGTTTCCGAGTGAAGTGTTTCAAAGTGTTGTGTTGCCTCTCATGCAAAGCTAGCAGGGCGTAATTATCCTTGATCAACCTGAGTCATAATCCATCAAAATGTATTTTCAAATCTAACAGCTTGTTTTAATCTGATTTGCTTTTGATGTTCTGGGCCCCGCTCAAGGTTCAAGCTTTTCCACTTCACTGTACAAATTAGTTGTTTGGTGGTTTTTCTGCACATGTCCTTTTTTTTGTTTTTTTGGAGGGGGTCAGAATATGCACCAACCCTTTTTCTCTCACACAGCTCAAAGTGAGCTGTAATAATAATGGTTGGGTATAATATATCAGTGGGGGGTTGGTAGGTTTGCAGATCAATATCTGTGATTCAGCAATAGCTTCACTACCCACAGAAATTCCTGGCTTTGAAAAACCCTGATTCGAGCTTTTACTACAATGTGAATCAGTCGCTGTCCACTCAAAGTGATAGTTCAGCTCTCCTGATGTGTGGTTGTATGAGGTACTTATCCATAGTCAGTGTATTACCTGCAGTAGATGACTGTCAGCTCTCCCCCTGAGTGAAGAAGTAGCACCAACAGTGAGGCACTGCTTTAAACAGTACCAGCAGCAAGATGTATTTTGGCTGCCTAAAAGAAAACACACCTCAAAAATGTATGTCCGTTCAAGCCAAACAAATCGCTGCTTATTGTGGCCAAAATGCTGGCGTTTTCCTCCAAAAGGCTTTTTCTTTGTCTACGTGATCATCAGCAGATTTCAGTCGAGCTTTAAGATACCTCGTCTGGAGTGAAGGCTTCTTTCTTGCACAGCAATCTGTCAGCCTGTGGCGAAGCAAAACACGGTTAACTGCGGACACTGTCACCTGTCCTCCAGTCACTTCAACTTCATTGTGGTTTTCGGTTGACTGTTGACCTCCCTGACCAATTCTCTCTCAGCAGCAGGTGATAGTTTGCATTTTCTTTCTGATCGTGGCAGTGACTGTGCTATATACTTTACACTTTCAAACAATTATTTGCACAGTTTATCTTGGGACCTGTAACTGCTTTGAAATGGCTTCAAGTGACTTTTTGGACTTGTTCAAATCACTGTGCTCTTACAGATCAATTCTGAGCCCCTTAGATTTTCCCATTATAGTGTTTGTGGCTGAGTCTAATTGGCCCAGAAAAGTCAGCAGCTGCTATCAATCATAATCAGTCAGAGGAAGTTAAGAGGCCATGCTACAGAACAAATCTGATTCACACAACTTTCTATAATCACCTAAAATGATTGTTCAAGTTATTGTATGTATATTTTTGACCCAGCAGATTTGTTCACATTTTCAGAAGACCTACTTTATAATAAATTCATTATTGAAGAAAACATTAGAACTGAATACTGGCATGATGTAAATGTTCTTCACAAGTGTATGTACTGCGCCAGTACCATCTATACTTAAATTGGATGTATGGTTTAAGGTGTAACTGGGTATATTAAGTTGCATGTAAAAGTGTGAATCCCCATTTTCTGATTCTGTCCTGCTCAGGTAATAATATTGCTCTTTTAGCACTGCTAGTTTTGAGTTCCCCACTAGCCAGCGTGCTTATGTAAACATTTTTTTGCATAATTCAGTGTTTTGAAAAACAGAACTCGATGTCAAGACCTAGATGATCAGATGGCATTAAACATTTAATGACTTGATGTAGGATAAGATAAACAACGTCCATCTACATTTCAGAATAACTATTCATCCTTCAGCTGTGGCTGCTTTACAAGCTTTAATTAGGACTGAGGATTGACCATCAGCATTCCTCCTGACCTTTGTAGGGCACACTGAATATTGATTTTCTGCGCTGAACCTTTAGCTTCGCAATTTGCCTCTTTTTTGGCGTTGACTGTCTCCAAAGTTACACAGCACTTCTCACATGCAAGAAATATGTTTGTACATATGCTAACATCCTCATTACTCACACAACGGTGCACTTGCAGACGCTCAAACCATCCATCCAGAGGAAAAGGAATATATGAGTTCATTAAGAACATTTTATGAGCTGAAGTTCTTAATTAGTGTGACAAAGGGTCCCATGAGAATAACAGTGACATCAAAAGTCTCCACTTGCTGTTTGTGTAGTCTGCATTTTTCATACTTTTCTAATTCGACATATGACTCTTGTCCCTGATGGCGAATATAATTTGAGGGTTCTGTGTAGAAAACAGGCCGTCTATCAGAGGCCTTGTTTCCCCGCCTTAGAGACTTTCTCAAAGCTGCAGCTGTTGTCTCCTTTCTAACATCTCCCTCTCACTGCATCTCAAAGGGATGAATTCCAGAGCCATCATTTGCACGTTGCTTTAACACTGTGCCATCTGTCAAGTTGTAAAAATCCTCCCAGTGTCTAAATAATAGCAAGTGAAAACATTTTTTTTTCTTTTTTTAAACTTACTAAAACAAAAAAGTAACATTAAATCAAGGCTACATGTCATTGCTGTACGAAGCTAAAGTTGTGATGCACTTTTAGCCATGCAAGCAGTGTAATTATAAGATTGTTGCCCTGTTAGCTGGTCAATCCACCATCAACAGTTCAGTGTTTCTACCTATCAAGTGAATCTATGTACTGTGAATATATGTACTGTTTGAAGGAGGTCTCAGTGAATCAGAGCATCAAGGAGGACTGTGCTGGGAGATCTAATCATCACATAATAATAAACATACATGCACATAATTCAAATCAGCCATATGAATTACCAAATAAGGAGGAGGTCGGGGTGCCGGGTGGAGAAATGGCAAATTGAATTGGCATACGTATACGTATACGTATATGTAATTAACACAGTCACAGTGATAAATGGCAGGTTTTCTCTGGACACCTTCATGATTATGACTGGATGTTATTTGCCACACAACTGAGAATGAGCCGGTGATTATTAGTCATATTACCAACAGCTCTGCATGAACTACTACATTGATAAACCATGGTCAGGTAATAATTTGAATTTGTCCAATACTTTGGGCTATCACTAAAAAAACCTCAGCTGTGTTAGCTCATTTTAATTTGGTAATTTTTGCATTAATTAAACAAAGATGGAGAACATGGTCAATATCATACCTGCTAAACATCAGCATGTTAACCTCAATAGCATAATAGCATAGCAGTCTTGTTAAAATTGTTGAAAACATAACCGCTAAATAAAACCACATTTCATATTTTTTGTATCCCTATGCACATAAATGTGCCATTAATAAACACTTGTAGTCAGCGTGTTACCAAGGGTTTTAAACTTCTTTAAGCCCATGATTTTTCTTGATTCCTTAAAGTCCAGTGTTCAGCCATCTTTAATCTGTAGTTTGGGCCATCATCTCCTCAAGAACTATGTAAGGGTCTCTTTGTCAAGATGTTTGACTTTTACTTTGGCTCATCATTTCACAAAGGAATGGTAGCTCACAACCTGCTCCTTGAGGGGTACGTTGGTGTGAAGAGTAATTTGAATGCTTTTTGATTTCCTAGACACTTGTATCTGTCTTTTTTCACATCATTCTCATAGTGAGGTCAAAATAAATAGTGAATTTTGTTTCTGCTCACAAGATAATCTCTTTTTTAGTCCTTAACTTCAAAATGACCAATGTATCATTATTTGTGTTTCTCTCTGCCCTTAGACATATCAGTGCCTCTCTGTCTCCACTAATTAGGTATCTTATTAAGCTAACTCCCTGAGCAGGGAAACTATTCAGCCAACACTGACTGAATCAGTGTTATCATGTTTAGCTGATGAGAAGTGAAAGGAGTTCTGGTGTCACCTCTTAGATTGTCATTGATCGTTTTTCTCTCCATCAACAACAAGAGAACAAAATCCTGTTTCTACTTCACTCAGTGGACTCTTTACTCTTTCATTACACACCTGCTCTTCACAGCTGGATGTCTGATAAATTGATTCAGACTCTGTGCTCCCTTTCTTTTTTATACCATGATGCCTTGTAGTTTGGAAATTCTGGGGTAACTTGGAGAAAAAGCAGCTGGGGTGAATAATCATGTTATGTTTTGTTTGTTTGTTTGTTTTAAAAAAAAAAAAAAAAAAAAAAGCCAGTGTCAGCTCGTGCTATTGAAATATTCCCCAGGGTGGCAACCTAAAGTTTCACATTTATATAGTTTAACTGCAGATTGCACAACACATGAACGCTATGTAGATTTTTACCTTAGCCTATCCCAATGTGAAACCAGTGCACGTTCAGAACGTCCTCCCTATTTGTCTCTCTGCAAAATTACAGTCCTAAAACTCTCACCACTGGCTATATACCCATGACGGATGTTTATGATAGGGATGTGATCCACATATTTCTGCACATACGTGCGCACATGCTACATACACTGAGGCACTGACAATAATGTATAGATACACACTGGACAAAGTGAATGATATTCCAAAGGAGATAATTCATTGTTATGGTTTTCCAAACCAGCTGACGTGCCCATTTCCAGCACACAGGTCTGTCTTGATTTATAATAGCATGCTTGTCATTATGCAGCAATGCCAAGGAAGTTCACTTGTATTAAAACATGCATGTCCTGCTTGCTAAGTACCAGGGTCCACTTTGATTGGACAGTGAGAGGGGTGGAGGGGAAAAAAACGGCAACTCAGAGGCATGACACTATTTCAAGATTGAAATGAAAAGAAAACTCATTGTCAAATCTTTACTCCAGCTCTCCGACAGGGAGTCTATACATTGTATCTGAGAACTGTGAGTTCCCAAAATCTCCCCAGAGTCTACATACTGTACCGTGCCTTTGTCGTTCCCCACTTTCATTGCTAAAACATGCCCTCTACCTCTCATTTTCTGTCTCTCCTTGCTCTTCCACTGTAACCACCACATCATGTTGTGAATAGTAAATCTTCAGTGCTGAGCACATGGACTCTGGATAGCATAGGGTAAGGGAATGCCAAAAAAAGAGAGAAAAACTTTAGGGATAGTGATGTAAATACAGTACTTTCCCAGACTTTCACTTCTTTTTTATACTAACCCCTGTGGAGATATAAACTTAAAAATGGACTGCAGTGGTTTCTTAAAGCCCTACAGTATATGCCAATTGGTGAAACATGTCAGCAACAGTGACAACACTTGTGTGATTCAAGCATTTTCCTCCACAATGCAGCATTAGCACTTTTAGATAAAGCAATTTTCATAGGAATGTTGAGATTTATTGCGTCAAATTTGACTGAATTGACATCTAATCTTATTCCATTGAGACTTTTTGTCACCGTATTATTGGTTCAATCCCACTTTATCAACCATTTAAAGATTCACAGGCAAACCATTTGTTTCCAAGACAGAGTTAAAATAGCAAATAATCCCTGACAATTGAAAAATGCATAGCTGTTCACCCTGTCTTGTTTTTCTCCACCACACTTAAATCTCCCTGTGACTCCGTGTGCGAGCAGTGAAATGAATCACTTTTTGAGTTTTAAAAGGCAGCTTTGGAAATCTGAGTGGATATTAAGGGATCAATAGGTGATCACAGGTGTGTGTTGTGTACCATGACATCCTTGACAGATGATGCAGGTCAAATCACCAAATCACATCAACTGCATTTGTTTGCCTCACGTCGAGCTTGAGCTAATGTTGCTGTTCTCGCTATCTGCCTTGTTTGATGCATCACCAAATTAGCTGTGTGCGTGTTACTTTTTTATGAGCTACAACAGATGTGTTCTGGGATCTATCCATCTTGTTTTCACGAGTTTTAATGTCGCTAACTCTCTCGTCTGCTTACTCCTCTACTGTCCTCTGTGCTTCTCTGTAGTACCCTTCCTCATTGCCCACTGCTCAGCATTTACAGCTACTGTGATCTGATCCCTCTCTCTCTCTCTGCAGTACCACTGCAGCTCCATCAATCACGCACATGCAGGCGCACACGCACCGAGCAATTCAGAGCTCATCGAGTGAAGACAAAGACGGCTCTGTGATAGACACACAGGAAGAAGTGTGTCAGTTACACATATGCATGCATGGACACACTCACTACGCTGTCAATTCATAACGCTGAGAAAGAGCCAGTAGGGAATTAATTATTTTCAGATGTGTTAACATGATTTAAATTCTATCTGAACTCATATCTAAGCCTGAGTGAATTTTTCCAATTAAAAGAGGTAGAAGAAGAGAGGAGGCATGTGCACATGTCTGTATACGTCTGTCTTTGCATCCACTCATGCACACAAGTCAGTCGTTTTGTTTTTGTCATTCAGCCATTCATTCAACAATCTTTGAAAGACTACAAATCTGATGATGCAAATTTACGATATGTAACCTTCTTTCACATGAATAGGTTTTCTTTTAAAAGTCTTTCATTTACGCTGCTATACAACTACTGCAGTTACTTACTTAATAATAAGAATTAGTCACTACTTGCATGGCCTTACAAACTGATGGCAGGGATCTGGTGGGCTTACAGACGTGCAGTACTGATGTGACATAACAAATAAACATCGGCCTCTGCTGTCTTTAAATGTCATCTCAGTGTTTCCCACACCTAGACTTTACTTGGATGGGCCACCCACTGTCAACACATCTTCATGCATAAACAACTGAATAGGTCAGTTGGCAGTGAGTCCCAAAACGACATGAGACCTGCAGTATCCAAAAACAGGCATTCCTCCATCCTACACTCAGTTTTTTTTTAGGTTATGTCAAGAAAACTACTCATACGTGATGTACCTTGACTACATTAGAAAGTTCAAATAACTCACCGCGACCTCACCTTGTGCTTTCACACTGGACACTAACAGCAGTCACCTGGGTGAAAGTCCTGTGCCCATTTCACCAAACCGTCTCTTCTGAACTTCCTCCCAGTGCGTACTTGTCGCTCATTAACCTGACACGTAAAATATGGGTCATAACAAGCTCTCACAGTTGACCCGATAAAGAAACACACATGCACAGCTTTAGTTGTCCTGAATGCTCAATTGAACTGACAGGTTGACATTTTTTGAGAGCAACTTATGTATACTTTTTGTCCTGTTTAAGTCCTGTTCTCCACTTGAGCAATCCAATAGCATACGACAGTTCACAACATTAAATACAAATGAAGGTATTCTTTCCATATTCCATATTCACTGAAAAGGAGTTAAGTAAATCCGCAAAGAGACGTTCATTACATTTATGCATCCACAATGAAAATTGGTTCAGAGCATGGTTCAGCCGAAATGAACGACTTTCAGTTAGTGGATGTTGAGACCATTAACTCCAGTTCCCTAATAGCATCACAGAGGCTTTCATTTCATGCCTTTTCCATGTGGAAAATGCCAGGGAGAAATTGCTGCTTCTTGCGTAGTGGGACTAATTTCACATGAAAGGCAAAATATCTCAGGACAATATTGCCAGCTAATGATACGCCACGCTGCTAATTAAAAAATTTCACTGTGTCTCGGCTACAGAATGACATGGCAGCAACGCAGTAGCAATTACACTGCACCATCAAAGTAGTTTGTATTTCTTTACACAGTAAAGGAAAATATGATGATATTGCTCAGACATTGTCTTTAATCATAAAAAAGCAAGTGAGACAAACTCTAATTTGCTTCTTTTTAATAATTTAGTGCCATTTTTCAAAACCTCGAGCTCCTTGTTCTTTTTTTCATGCTGTGTGTTTTGCAGATTGCATGGTTGCACTGCTAAAGAGCATTGAGACAAACTACTCCTCACATTCGTTCCCCGTCAGACTGGTATTTCAGAATTAATCATTTTTAATTACCGAAAAAGTTGGAGCATAACAAGGTAATCTTTTTGTTAAAAGTGAATGCGTCTGCGAAATCTTTTAAAGATTAAAGGCTGACGTTCATGCATTGTCAGTTTTGCAGCTTTGTTTGGGCTTCTCTGTGTCTGTTTCTCTTTTATTGTGTTTGAGGTTTTTTTGCTGTTTAAATCAGCGCCAGACATCATTTTTTTCTCTGCGGTCCTCTGCGATCTCCAAAATGCTCATGTGCCAAATGTTTTTAGGCTGTGCACACCACCCCACACCGGTAAGCTCTACATGTGTCCACCTCGCCATATGTCATTTTCCTCAGGGCTGGCACACATTGAGTCATCCCACGCTGTGTCTTGATGTGGTTGCGCATGCATGCATTCCCCCTGCGACCACACAACAGGCGATAACTGCACTGACCCACAATATCATGGTACTGCCAAGAGACAGGTCCAATATGTGACCTTTGTCACGCTCAGCCGAGCTGTGTGGTTACTGTAAACCGATCAATGCAACAAGTGTGACTGAAATGGCCACTAGAAACCAGAATTGTTTTTTTGAAGGATCACTAGATTACACTCTTGAATTGCATGGGACTGGAGTTTTACTTTCTTCAGATAATTACCTCACAAGCTTTCAGTTTTTCTTGTCAGATCTCCTTTGTTGAACTATTCGGAGTCATAATGACGTCTACTTACGTTCAGCGCCCCCCCGCCCCACACACACACACACACCTGGAAACCAATGGAAACCTTTTATTGTGAAGAATCTGCAGGAAATTAATGTTAGTCACCAAGATCAGAGACCGGTGTGTTAACTGGTGTGGAAATTAGTGACCTAGAATCCTTTTTTTCCCCTGGCAGATCAGTTTTGAATTTCTTATTAAAAGGAATGACAAACGGATAAGTAGCCGCAGTAAGCCGTTACAGTAGATGAAGAGGTGCAGGTGACGGGCGCTTACTTCAGTTTGGGCAAACATCAAACCTCACACTTGTCATCAAGGTAACGCCTTCTACTGTGTCCTCCTGTCATGTGGGAAATGACTCACGCCTTGCCGCATCATGGGTTGTAGTCACAGCTGCTTGCGCCCCATTGTTCACATGGCACAGGTATCTGAATGTTCCTCCCTTTTCATCTCCCGTATCTCCTATACTCTTCCTCTACTTCCCATGCACAGTATTCTTACTTTATACTCTATATGATTGTTCTTTTTCATTGCTGTCGCCCTTCATCAATGGCCATTCCCCCTTTTTTCTGCCTTCTCCATCCCTCACACTCGCCTTCTCCTACTCTGAGCATTTTCTTTCCTTCGCCTTCAGCAGCCTTTAGAACCAATTAATTTCCACCTTCTTTTTCATCTGAAAATAATTACCCTAAGATGCTAGAGAGACAGACATGGAGAGGGAGAGGATCACCAGCGATTGCAGGCTGGATGACAGTGTAGATGGAAAAGTGTGGGAAAAAAACAAGGGCAACAGGGCAGAGAAAAGGGAGAAACATGGGAATGGAGAAAGGGTAGATATTGATAAGAGAAAATAATATCTGAGTAGTGAAGAGGCAAGGTTCACGAGAGAAACTCAGAGAGGGGGAAGAGTGTGAGAACCTGCAGAGCTTTCCCACACCGCCTTGACTGCAGTGTTTCAGAAACAAATTTAGCCAATTTCTAATCCTCTCCATTAGCAGCAAAGGTAATAATCTCATCTGAGAGCTGCGGATATTGTTAACATCCCTCGCTCCAGAAACATCAGTTAATACATGATAAGCAAACACAGTTAGCGCTTTATTGCCACAGCACAAACAAAGCAAACCACCATAAGCCTCGTTTTGTATTGCTTGGCCAGGAGCAATGCTAATTTCTGTTAACGCTGCCAGGTATTACTGACACAGGGAACAATGCTAAATCCCCGTTAGAGAACCCCAGCCACTGCAGGGGCTTAGCACAGCTTGCGTTTCCATTAGCCTGGCAGTATAGATGTACACACACACACACGCACCACAAGCAAAAGCATTGTCTCGTACACATGCACACACACACACACACACACACACACACACACACACTCAGCCCCCTGATTCCCATTAACCTGAGGGAGCCCCTGCGTGGCTAGGAGAGAGAACCCTAATTTGTCAGCCTGCCGTGGGTCTGGGAGCTGAAGGTCGTGAGCAAATAGAGTTCACCTCTAATTACTGCTGGACTTCCCTTAGCATGAGTGCACATTATGTGTGCGTGCATGCGTATTCTGTACCTCAGTGCATTAGTGTGAACGCACGTGCAACATCAAACACTAAAATATATATGTGCACTCGCTGACTTGATTGTGTTGCCGCACTCGTGTCTCTGCTGTGTGTCAGCAGAACAGTTGGCTGCTCATTCAGTGGACTCTGACTCAACTCCGACTAGCCACAGTGTTTAATTATGAGTACAAAGATGGAAGGTTTCATCTCCAATACAGTGTTGGCATTTCTCCCTTCTATATCCTGTCAACATGTCTTCAGTTCTGTTTCCATGCCTCTGTATGTCTGTTCTCTACTGTGGCGTACTTCTCTTTTTTAATGCCTCTCTCCTTCATTCCTCCCTCTCACTCTCTCTGTGTCTGGTTGGAGTGACAACAGGAGTTATTGATTATAAGGATTACATAAGCTATCAAACGTGTACAGTCCTCCATGCCCTTCCTTGTTCTCTCTCCTTCTAGCCCTAAGCCCAAGATAAAAAAAAAAAAAAAAACACTCAAGCCATCCAGGTACTCCAGGAGTTCAGCTAAATCACACTGATTCTCAATATATGTCAGGAATTCATAGTTATTCTTATTCTTAGAGGTTTAGTGTGATGATATATGAGTCAGCCAGATATGAGTCAAAAGTCAGGGTTGGTTAAACTGCAGCAAGGACCAATCAGCAAAGCACACGCCTGATAACAGAGAGACATCTTGTCTTTACCACCAGATTGTCTGCCTTTCAGCTTTAAAAGTTGGAGGTCTACACGCAAAGGAATCCACAGGTTGAAACATATTGTATCCCAGCATTGGCTTTTGATTGCTGATACCAATTTTTATTCTCTTTTTGTCTTAAGTTTGAGTTTAAGTTGCCTCAAGGCTAACAAATCTTTTATTAAATGGTTTAACATGCTTACTCTTTCTGTTTGAAGAGAAAAGGTACAAAACATTCAGGGGTCAGACTTTAATAATGGCTGAAAGTCACATTTAATAGTTAAAATGATAGTGCGAGTAACATATTAACTGTAGCTAATTAACAATACTACTATAAAAAACTTGTTCAAACAGAAAAATAAATGGAATCTTTTCAAGGCGGTGACTTTTAGCGTTTCTCAGAGAGAAGAAACACCAATATTTCTGTGTGTTTTTTGCAGTTCAACCAAACCAACAGAACTTCCTGTGGTGAAATGTTGTTACAGATTGCGTCACTTTATTTATTTATTTATTTATTTATTTATTTATTTATTTATTTATTTATTTATTTATTTATTTATTTAAAAATCCCCTCCATTAAACTTTCATGAATATTGTATTAATAATTAAAACCGTAGTAGCTATGATTCAGGAATTCTAGTATGTGTGTGCCAATGTACACTTTGTATGTTTCAGTGTGTCAGATACATGACCATTTCCTGAGTTTTTTTTCCTGAAATCACTCTGGATATGCTAAAGAACAGATCTGGGCTGGTAGTCTGAACACAGCCTATGCGTATCCTGCCTAGGCCAGCCTGTCCGTATTCTTTTTGTAAGGCAAACTGGCCATATTGAACACCAGTATGGGTCTATTTTGTAGTGAACGTTAATTGGGTATGTGCATAATGTAACTCTGTGGAAGCAGGTGCATGCATGTGTGATGTCAACACATATGAAACACTGTTTTTTTTTTTTTTATCTCTTGAGTAGCTCCCTTCTTTTACCCTTTCTGTCTCGTCCGTCTCCCTGTACTTGTCTTTTACTGCCAGTCAGAACATATTGTTTCTCAGCATGGCAGAGTTTAGGGCTGACAAAGGGGTGGAGGGCAGTGGAGGGAGTGATATTATGGGCTTCAGTTGCCAGATTGGCAGCAAATCATCTTTATGAGCACACAGAAGGGCAGAGAGAGCCTCACGATTTCCCCCTGACTTGTACAGAGGAAATGAGTGAGGCCCATCCAGACCACACCAACAGCCAGTGATTCACTGATTGCTCTGATATTGACCCCCACTGCGGTTATTCACAGTGGGGAAGATGGACACACACCGAGCATATTTTGTTATTTAGCATTTCAGTTCTCCTTTTCTGTGTTTCTTTCATCTGTCTGTTAAAAGTTCCACTTGTGATACACAGAAATCGTGTTTTGTGTTACATTTCATAGATGTTGTTCTCCCCATTTATAATTTACCAGACACAATTTCACACATGGGATCTCAAGCTGCTATTTCTCATCCGAGTGATATGAGGGAAAGCTGAGATTTGGAGTGAATGTGTTGGTGCCTGCAAGTTAGTACCTCTGCATGGTGAGTGTGTGTGTTAGTGCAAACAGTAATCAGTATACTGGAAAATTCCAGCTGATTAATTTGTATGTCCTCTGAGGGTAGACATAGATATAGATACATAGCTCCAAGCAAAGTGATATTTTACAATCAAATTGTTACATTTACATTAACATACAGTCACATTTATTATTAATGGTATTGTTTAAACCCTTTATATCTCTATAATTATGTGTCTTACAACACTCTTAGTAAGCAGGAGGACCTGTCTGTGTAAATGAATTCCTTTTTTCAAGCTGCTAATTGGAATCCAGTAGTGTAATTGAGGAAATATGCAGGTATAGATTATCTTTCCATTTTACTTTCTTGCCATGATGGACTATGCTTATCAAGCTAATTACAACTGGCACGTGGAGTGGCAGCTCAAAATTTCTCAACCCTGCAGCTTTCTTGGATGAATAGCCACTGCAGCCCTTTAATTTACCAAATACAGTAAAGTGCATAATTGGCATTGCTGTAACGCATTTCTCACTCCCCCAATTATCTGATCACTAAACTGTCTATTTCTTATCCTGTAAGCAGCCGGAGAAAATGTAAAAGCACTTTTCGAGGTAGAACAAGCGGCGTGTTCATAGTAACACTTAGTAACACTTTTACTTTTTTGGTTACTCATGACACCCAACCCATCAGTGAAAGACATTCAGACAAATCCAGATATTGAATGTGGAAAGATGCCCCGTATACTGAATACCATTACACCTATTTTAGACCAAGCTAGCTTAGCGTTACTGACCGTTCTTATAACAGCAGTGTTCTTAAAACAGAGAATCCTTGCACTTGTGTTTCGGTTTGAACTCCTTTGATACCAATATACCCACTAACCAATAAGCCAATTCCCCATTCCCACAATGGTCTGTGCATGATGGCATTTTAATGGCCTCTGGAATGGAAGCCATTCCCACCCAAGGAACTATGGGAAATAATTAATAATACTCTGTTATCATGAGCATTATATAACAACCTCACTTGACTGGAAGAAAACATTTGGCCACCATAGTCGTCTTTCTGTTTCTCCATATAAACATGAAAAAGACATAATTACTTACAAGGATCTGTCAGGGAAAGAATTGCCAAGCAGTTTGCTCCTTATTCGTACAGATATCGTGCATTTAGAGTTGTACATGCAATGTATCAAACAGGTGCAGCAACCTGGTTTGACCATTATCTGGAAATATTACACATCATGAGGTAGTATTGCACCAATAATGGGAGGAGAATAGTGTGGCTGAGTGCACTCTGTTGGATTAAAATTAACAACAATATCCATTTGAATATAACATTCTGTAATATGAAAGTCGCAAAATAGTGTATTGTACATGGGAGTAGAGTCTCAATTAACCTATCTGCCACTAAAATCTCAATGAAGGCACACAAAGAAATCATCCACGAAGCTGCGCTGAGCACACAAATATAGTGAAAAATCAAGGGGACAGAAGCATTTTCATGAAGAACAGTAATGAATGATTCAAAGCACAATCATGTTGTAGTTTTTCAGCTCACTAAACATGAGCTTCTAATGCACTTTGGCAATTGCATTCTTCTTTTGTGAGACGTTTTTAGTGTACATTACGTTGCAGTTACCTTGGAATTCTGGTGAGTTATTGTCCGTTCTCGCATCTATGAGTGCGAATCTTGTCTCTACTTCTGCACAACTGGATGCTGTGCTTATGTTTACATTTTATAAGATACAAAGTTGTTTTTTATAAGTCTCATTTGTCATTTTTAAATGACTCCTAGTGCCTCAGATTGAGAAGTTAACATATTTGACTCTGGCCACAGAATCACTACATTTTGATTCCTCTCCTGAAAGTGCCGACCTTTTGAACTCTCTCCTCCTTCTCTCAAGAGAAAGAATAGGCAGTCCCGGTTGTTGATTGCGTAATGAGCAGTTCACTTTGTAAAACAGGTGCTAATTGCATTCAGATTGTGAATGCACATTTTATAAATGCTGTTGCACAAATTTTTATGGACTTAACCCTCACCGCACCTATTCATCTATTATGCGAGCCACTTAAGCTTACTACATTGTCACTAATGGCCATGCTGTGGGCCACACACACACGCACACACACACAAACATTCATCATGCTTTCTGTTTTTCTGCCAGCCATCCCTTGTGCCATGCTCAAATATAAATGTTTCTAAACACTGTCTCACTTTTTTCCTTCCCTGCCAATTTTAACCTACCATTCCTTTGTGCTCACTCTGGGACACACACCCATGCATACAGTTTTTGGAAGGTAGAGTGTATCAGTGAGAGACAGAGGGTTATGCTTCATGCAGCGCTGAGCAGAACAGTCCCGGTTGAGAGTTCACTGAATCAGGTAGGTATAACTGATCTGACCTGGCACCAAGTGCACAGGCCAAGCATATCGCCCCAGGGAGACAGAGACAGACAAAAAAGGCAGAGTGGCGAGGTGCTGATGAAGTTGTTGTTTTGAAATAAGATAAGACGAGAAGCCATGACTTAAAGATGTGTTTCTTAAATGCTCTCTGCTATCGCAAAATGGATATTCAAGCTGACATTTTAGTACTTTGAAATATATATTTTTTCAGCTAGAGATGTGGACTTGATCAGTGATATAAGCTATTGCAGTCTTAGAGAAGACTTTTAGCCTCAGTCACATTGTGCTCATTTTCTCTCTCTGTCTATTTGGGTTCTATTCATGGACCAGGTCTGAGATTTAAGGAAACCCTGTTGAAACAACAGGAGCGTCACTGTTGCAAACTAACCCCATTAACTATAACTCGGCAGTTTCACATTGCGTGTGTTGCAAAAACCACCAAATGTGGGACACAGTGGCATCGAGGAAAAAAAATCGCACAGGTGTTAAATCTTGAGCTAGTAATACGTTTTCTCTCACAGTCTCTCACCAACAGCAACTCTGTTTACATGCACCCTGTCTCACTGTGTTTGACAGTACTCTAAATTGATGCAAATCTTGTAAACAGAATATTCTGTTTGAATATTCAAAATGAGGCCTATGTCCAAATGGAGGATTTCCTGATTTAGACATGTGGGACACACCTGTAATATTCAGGTATTAGGAACATTCTTTAGACAGCTCAGCTCAGCTTTTAAACATTAAGAAAAGATTTGGTTATGAACAGATACAGCTACAACGACCTTTTCAACAAGGAGCCTATTTAACAGAAGAGGGGACGCATGTAAACGGGAATGTAAATGCAATAGAAATTTTTCATCAACCATGTTTAGCATGCTTAACAGTTTAATGGCAATATTGTCGTTTTCTTACCAGGGCAAAAACTTTTTTATTATTGTTGGAGAGAATTTGACTGAAACTGAAACTGTTTACAAAAGTCATCTAACAGCTTCAACAAAGTGTTGATTTCCTCACACGTTTAGTTATATTGCTGTATTTATTGCATTCACCTGTGACTAAATCTAATTGTATTCCAGCTTAGTAATCATATGATACAGGTCAGCCAGCAAAGCAATGCCATACGCTTTTTGTTGGCCTACTCTGAACATCTTGGACAACAACGAGATTTGAAGCAGCTGGTCTGTGCTCATTTATCATGCACCATAACGACCGGCTCTGGTGTTTATAAGTCTTAAGAAAAGCACGCAGCTGACTGATAATAATAATTCACCTCACCTGTCCGATCTACAATCCGCTTTACCCGAGTCTTTTGTACACAGTGTGCTGTGTGCTGCTTGTCCACCTGCTTGACCTTTTACTTGGCGTTGGTTGTGGTTGTAATGATCAATCACTGTCTCCTGGTCTTCATTTTAATGTCCTTTCTACCTAGTTTCTGTTTCTCTTTTCTTCCCTCTCTCTATAACAACCTGGTAACTTGGTAAAAATGATATGTATTCATCATCCCCTCTGCCCAATTCACCCAATGTCTCTTTCCAAAAACTGAATCAATAAACACGAGAGGAGTCCAACCAAGGGGGCCATCCTGTCACCACCGACCTCCCATAAACCAGCCCGAGGCGCCATAGATTACCAATGACACACAGAATCAGTCATCCTGAGCAGCCCTTTAATTACTGGGATAAATAATAGATGGACCTATACAGCGGACCCACAAGGGTTTATTGAGCTGGCCGGGCCAACCGAATGTTAGACTGAGTAGGCTGCTTGGTTACATCATTGGACAAACCAGAAAAAAAAAGAGTTGGCCAGTGTTACAAACAGCAAACTGACTGCAAGGACTTGATTAGGAGAGAGGGAACTGCTGCCAGATGATTTCATTTATTTTGAAAGAGGAAGGAGGGGACAGACTGAGCGATTGGTTTCCACTGGATTTATTTCATGTAAATTATAATCTGTCAAATTGTCAATTGTCACACTTGTGAAAAGCGGCTTTTGACATTCGCAAATGTTTATCGGAACCAAATGTTGGTTGTAAAATTTCCGTCCAAGACAACAACTCATAAAGCACCCATTGATGGATGTAGTAGTCGGTGCATTTGAATGCTGCCAAGTGTGTTTCTTAGTTTCTGTCTTCAGACAGCATGAAATATGGCCAATGTTTGCGGATGCCAAAGCACAATATCTACTTGTCCAGCATTGATTATTGTTTCGACTTTTCTGGTTTCGCTGTGTGTTCTGAGGAAGCTACATTTTTCTAAGTCCATACTTTGGAAATATTTTAGTTTTTGCAGCATTTTAGAATTTAGTTTTTATGTCACTTGACAGATGTAAATTTAGAATGAAGCGGGGAAGAAAAGGTACGTGTGTGCGAGTGCGCCTGTGGCTGGATGTCTGTCTTTATGTGTGGTTGCTTCATCCAAAACATCTCATTATGCGCTTGGTCTGTGCTCACATTGGCGCAGGGCACCAGATCTGTTGACAAAAATTGTTTGGTGAGGGTTCCAAGACATGAAAAATGAATCTGGACCAAAAAATTTAGATTAACGGCTCAAGCAAAGAGCTGGCAAGCCCTGGGGGGGTGGTGGTGGTGGGTAGTTGGAGAGTGGTTGGGAAAGGCAGGGGATGGGAGGGTTGAAAGCCCGAGTGAAAGTGCACGGAGTGAATGAGCTGCATGGGGAGAGATTGTGTTTTTAATGAAGCATCTTCCAAGAAGCAGCGAGCAAAAAATAGCTAATTACATCTGAAATTTTCCCCGCTCAAATGTAAGCCCACAGACTAATATGGAAAAGGGCGGAAAGAATTGGGAGAAAGCTATAAAGAAGGGTGAAATAAGTGTGAGAGAGATGAATAGATATAAATAAGAGAATATAATAACAAGGTAGCTAACCCCCAGGCAAAGTGAGTGAGAATACACATATACTCTATACCCATTTACAAATAGCGAGAGTTGGGGAAAGCAACACATCATTCTCCAGGAACTCAGCTGAAAAACAACTCATTTTCAAAACTAACAATAGGGTTGAGACGAGAGCTTTCTATTGAATAGATAGCTGTTCTCAGTGAAAGCCTTCATTATCATCTAATTTAGAGTAAATGTATTTTAGCAATGAAAACATTTTGTATTATCTTTTCCTGAGGGGATTTTATTCCTCTAAAAATGTGATAACCCCTTCCTCCCTCTTTTCTATTTCCCAAGAAAAAAAAAAAAAATCATATGCTCTGAAAAGTAGGCACCTTGTCATAGAGTTAAATGGTCATTTTAATTCCCACCAAGGTATTGTGTGAATTGAAATTGCTTGGGCTCACACCCTGGGGGCAAGATCATTGTTATTCACTCCACCAACACCCGCTATTTCATGCCACAAGGCTGTGGGAGACCTGTGCACCTGTGAGTCACTGAAAATCATGTGACTTCATACTCAATTTACAGTAATCCAGAATGCAAAACACAACTAAATACACACTGTATGTGTACACGAAACGTTTCTACATACGATTTGGATACTGTGAATGAAAAAGGTTGGACGCAGTCAGGAAATTGTTTCTTATTTTTTCTGAGGACCAGAGAGATAATCATTTTTTTCCCTTATGTACACTGTGTATGTCAGAGCACAGTCCACAGTCACAAATACACATTGAAGTTTTCTACAAGGCATCAGTCTGATCTGGTTGGTGTTTTCACTTCTTTTGTTGTTGCTTAGCTCCCGACTGCACAATATTAAAGCAGCGACACCACTGTCACCTTTTTTCTCTTTCTTCTAGAAAGGATGTTGGTTATCTGACATCCTTCCCCTAATTCCAGAAATGAGCTTCAGACTTTGTGACTGTGTATCCGATACTTGTTGGGCTGAATGCATTGTGTGTATCTTGAAGTCTAACAAAGTATTAAATGTGTTTCCCTGTCTCATTAAATAATTCCAAGGCCAAATCTTAAATATATCGCCAATCAAATACGGTATTGTTCACATTTATGCGGAATGGCTTGCTGTCTTCTATGTCTCCATCTTTAATGGCACATCACTGAATATCCCGCTGCTGTTTACAGATTAGAGGAATGATGCAAAACCACTGAGAGGACTGTGAACAACATCACTCACATGCGCCTGCATGCCTTGTGCATGTTCATGAGACAAACAAAACAGGAAAGAATAGAGAACGCAATCACATGGTGCTCCTAAGGGGCACAAACTCTTTTTAAGTTTCTTTTTACATTTTTTTTTAAACAAAACAAGTACATCATCTACCCTGTCAGCAATAATCACGTCACATAGTGAGCCATACACGTGTTTACTTCACAATTTTTTTGTTTTAGAGTGCAATCACTGGCAAGTGGTACTGTAGGAACAACCATCTGTAATGCCAATTACCCAGGCCTTTTCTATGCTGTGGAACATCTGTTAATTTGTGTCCTATACCTCTTTACGAAGCCCACTAGGGACCTGCTGTCATGCAATTCCAGGTGTACAGGACAACACGCATATGTAACCGCTTGCTAATTAGCGAGTGGCCATTTGACCGGTTTTTAAACTCTTCCTCTGTGACCCCACGAAAAAGAGGAGCAACTTCATCGAGTTTTTGTAAGCAATCTTCAGAAACAGAGTCGCTTCATTTGAAAACTCTGGGAAGAACTCAACAGGGCAAAGTTACACTGATACGGTACAAGGCATTCGAACAAGACAAGAATGGTCATTTACTGCAGCACAGATAGTTCACATTAAGCCTGTTTGACGGTTGGAGGGTGTCAACTTTCTGATGCAGTAAAAAATAAACATTTCTGCTGTCAAAGGTTTGTAGACGGCATTATTTTAGGCTGCCAAGACAACAGTAATCCCAACAGTAATCAATACTGAGTACTAAATACATATTGCCTTCTGCCAGCGGAATCAGCAACAGCAGTTTATCCCTGCATCTCCTGCAGAATAAACCCTCTCCTAGACTGAGGGAGATCAGCAAGACAAAAATAACTGTGATGGACTATATTGAGTTTATAAATATTACAGAAGAAATGAGGTCACTGCAGGAGGATTTTACAGCAGCAAACACAATTTAGTCAAAGTCCACCTATCAATCTGCTCCAGATGGACTTTGTCGACCTGAAAGATGACTGTGGTGAAAAAAAAAAATGGGAAACATGAAGCACAGGCCTAGACTGCTCCCAGCCACACCAGAGACCAAAGGCGTGCACAGACGGAGACTCTCACACTCACTGGCAGTTTGGAGAGTCGGGCTGCATCTCCATGCAGCTGTTGGCACTTTTGACAGCCTCCACTGTGTTCATGACTTGAGTCCAGAAAAAGCCCCCAAGTCCCCAAACTTGAGAATTCAGTGTTGTTGAGGACAGACTTGACAGCACCATAGCAAAACTCCACACACAATGGTTTCACAGTCATTAAATACAGATTTTTGAGTAGTCTGCTCAGCAGCCTGGCAAAGAACACTGTGTTCTACTCTGGCTGACTTACTGACCCCATTGTTGCTACACACATACAAAGGACGAGAATTTAGCAGATTGCTCAAAAAGTCCAACCAGATGTAATTCATTCTTATCAAAACATTTTCGGAAATATGCTCGGAGTAAGGCCTTTGTGCCAAGGAACTTCCTAAATGGCTAGCGTGGCAGGTACCACAATTTTCTGAAGGTGTTTAGGCCTGGCTGCTCTCTGTGTTATCGTGCCATATTCTGGGTGCCAAAATTGAGTTTTGTGGCTGCATTGGCTGTGATTTTATGCCAGCTGATCTTAGGATGTCATGAATTTCATCATGAATGTATTAGGCTCTATTTGTATCCAACTCCCTTTAGCTCCAGAGATGTGGCAGCGATGTAAAGCCCTTTGAACGAGCCGGCCAAACTCTGTCAATCCATGGCTCTGCTCCCAAATGGTGGCAGGCAGCTGACACATCTCAAGGTTCCTTTCCCCCCCCACATACTTGTTATTTACTTAGCAGGAAATGTCACCACGAAGACTTTGGTAGGCAGCCATTTTCCTTTGCTCTCACCTCCTGTCGTCTTCCTCTCTTCCCTTTTTTTTCATCTTACCATCTCTCTTTCCCAGCCTCCCTCACTGCTCCTACCTTTCCTCCTCTCTTATCGTACCATCATGCGTAAAACTATCTGTCGCGTGTTCTCTGGGGAATTGGCTGACATTTGCACTTGGATATTGTAGTCATTTGCTTCCCCTAAAGTACCTAAACAGACAGAACCCTACTTTGCACTTGAGACATGGGCAAATATCAGCAACTACAATCTCACAATGTCCTGAGTATATAACAATGAGGTCTGCATTCATGTATGTGTTCAACCTATTTTTCCACTCACCAGGGTGCTGGTCACATGTACCAAGCAGCAATCATGCGCTATGTGAGGTATTTTCCATATGTAACCATGCTCCCTGTGCATGCATTTGTGGAGATGTGCATGTGGCTCTTCATTTCTTTTGCTTTAATAACACACACATTAGTTTGCTTTACTTTTCCTTCGTGTACAAAATGTGTTCTGCTGCAGGCTGCATTGTGATCTGCTGTATTAGTGAATATTGATTAGGTCAATCGTTGATCGTTTTCAGAGATTAATTACAAGGATAAACACAGAGGATGCCTTTTCTCACACACATACTTGTGTGGGCAACTCTGTACTGCTAGATACCTCAAAGCAATGAATCCATTATCATGGATTATATATATATATATAAACACTTAAAACAGACAAGCAGAGAAAACTTGGTCATTTTATTCAAACATTGGGCACATATTGAAGGAATGCAGACTGTCATATGTAGTAATAGTAAGTAAAAGTAACCGACCGTTTCCTTTTCACTGCTTGAAACTGCCTCAGTTCGTTGTTGTTCTTCCACCATCCTGACCAGATCAGCATTACAAATTGTAAAGATTAAAAATGAAGAATTCAGGAAGTTTTGTGTAAATCTAATCATACTTGAAATGCATTTGATATTTCAACTTTAAGTTTCACAAAAAGCATAACAGTACAAACATACATCTCATACCTTATCACTTAGTCTTTGTGGAAAAATAAAGGAGGTGAAATATGTATGTGAAACACCATACAAAAGATTGGCCACTGCAGACAACTGATTGTCATTCATCCTCAAAATGTTTCAGGTTTGACAAAGGAAATTGAAAAACTGTTGCAACTTCTGCAGTGGTGTACTCTACAGTTCAGTACAAAAGCAGTGCAATTCTGAGGGTTTGAAGCAACTTAAATTGTGGTAAAATTAGTCTCTGGCCTCATCTTTCAGTGAATCTAACAAATTCAAATTATAACAGCCTTTTGTACATTAAAGGCTAAAGCTACAATCCTGCACTATGTTTATAACTAACTGTATATATTAAACTACAGACTTAGTTTTTTACAGGCTGAAATTGTGCATATGGTTATAAATACTGTACATCAAGATGTGAAAGTATTGTAGCTCTATTTGTCATTCATCCACACTTGAATCCAAGCAGCGTGCTAAACATTGAACTAGGAGTCAAATTGATTGCTGTGTAATTTGCAGCACAGAAGCCAGCAGACATATCATTTCAATATATATTATATGATATAATACAGTAGGCAAGGGATCACATGATATGTCTTATTATTACGAAGCCAGAACAGGAGGAGAGTGAAGGATCAGCACTACCAGTGATAACAGCATGTAGAGGAATAAGCTTCACAGGCAGAGCAACAAAGAGGATAACGTGTTGGCAGCTAAACTGAACTCATTAAACTATCCAACATGTCTGCAGATTTTTCACATCAGCTTTGTCAGTTGATGCTGCACACAGTACTTAACGCACATGCACTGTGGCAAAATCAATGCAAGCTGCATGAGGGTAAAATATATTTAAATCTAATCAGTCATTTTGTAAACAAATCCAGTAATATGGTAACACTGCCTCAGGGGGGATTGCCATTATCACAATTAGAGACTGTTAAACCCTGGGTTTCAAGAGGTTTATACGATAAAAGCTGGGTATATTCAGGTTTCCAATTTCACGGGCAGAAAATATTTTCATTCAAGCATGTTTGCACACATAACCCAGCCAGTGATATGCTGCATTTTTTTATTTTTTTATTTTTTTCAAAAGCATTTATATCTTGTAAGGGAGCATGAGCCAGTTGATTGCAGGGATAATTTTTTATTAACCGATCACTAAAGTTCTTTCACATACCAGTTTTTCCCCCATCAGAGACTTAAGAGGCCTCTGAGGAAATAACTCGAGGCACTGCAGAAATGTGCTGTGTTTTTTCTGCACACCTCCATTCCTTTAAAATCCACTCTCCCCAATAACTCCCCTTTCCCATTCCTTCATTCTCTCCCAGCCCATATTATGTGCAGTTCTATGTTTCTGTGTGGGTGTGTGTGCCCAACCAAGCATGTTCATGTGCAGTTGGAAGAAGTCACTGAGGAACCTAGAGAGACAATCTTCAGACTGAAGGTGCAGAAAAATGCATTGTTGGTGTGTGTGTGGGTGTTTGTGTGTTTGTGTGTGTGTGTGTGTGTGTGTGTGTGTGTGTGTGTGTGTGTGTGTGTGTGTGACTGAGTAAGAGGTAGCCTGTATATGACTGCGTCTGTTTCATTCCAAGTGTTTGTGCAGGAGGATTAATGTATGCCTGTGCACGTGAGTCTTAATGTAACGTTTGTTCGTATGGTGGCAGACTCTTATTTTCATAAATCAAGGTGCACAAATAATTTCTGAGACACTTGAGCATTAACCTAAGATATCTCTCAATTTTCATGACCAGATGCTGCTGCATTAGAGGTGCACCTATGGCTGGCTTGCTGAAGGAGATTATTAGGAATTTGTCACTAGGTGTGCTGGCGTGAGTCACATCCTGTGACATCTGCTCATCTGAGTCCTTTAAAAGCACTGAACTGCTTTGCAAGTCACACAAACACTTTCATAGTAAAAAACAGAGCTTGATTTTCTTTTCTCAAAAACTGTACAGTTTTTTTTTTATTTATCTTCTATATTTTTTTTATTGTTAATTTTAGGTTGCAACTAACAATTATTTTTATTGTCGATTAAATTGCAGATTTTTTTTTCCTGCAGTTAATTGTTTAGTCTAAAAATGTTTAACAAAATTCAATTTAATTCCCCAGAGTCCAAAATAACATCTTCAAATTGATTCTTTTGTCCAACCAACAGCCCAAAAACTCTTAATTTACCAACATAAATGACAAAGAAAATCAGCAAATCTTTGAATTTAAGAAGCTGGAACAAGCAAAGGTTTGACATTTTGCTTGAAAAAGGAGGTTATTAATCAATTTCAAAATTGTTGGCAACTAATTTTCTTTTAATTGACCGATCTATTACGTGACTAATTATAGAACTTCTTGTAAATTACCTTTGCAATACTTTTTTAATTCTTTCCTTACATTGTCTACTGTTATATAGGCGTACCGCAATATAAATTCCTTGAATGGGAAAGTCTACTTGCCAGTGAACTTTAATCTTATTTGGAGAGGATTCCTTCCCTGCTAGGATCTGTTTTAAGATGTGAATATAACCCGTTATACAGCAACTTGCAGCAACAACAAAACCACTTACAGGTGAAGTGAATAATATTACAATGGCACCACTCAAGGGGTTGGAAACACTAGGCGGGATGAACATTCAGTTCTTTAAGATGATGTGCTGGACGCAGAGAAAATTAGTGAGTGTAATGATCGGAGCGACTTTGTCATGGGCCAAATGTTGAACAGCTGGGTCAGAGCATCTGAAAATGACAGGACTTGTATAGTGTTAATGTTATGCAGTGGTAAGTACCTACCAAAAGTGGTTCAATGTAGGACAGCAGGGTCAAGGCTGCCCAAGGCTCATTGGTGCCCAGGTGTCATTAATGCACATCAGGAGCAGATGCTAGCTCACCTCGTCCGATCTGTTTGAAGAGCTACTGCAGCACAAATTGCTGAAAAAGTGGATTCAGGTTATGATATTAAAGTAAAACCCTCGCCAAAATGCAACCTAGGCTTTTTTTGTGAATGTGTATGAGTCAAACCTTCGTATAAAAGCATAATTACGAAAGAGGCACTTTTAAGATTGACCGTATTGTTGTTTTTGGGTCAAGCTCATTTTCAATGGGAGTCCTAGGGGCACTTTTACGATAGCATCAAAATCGCTATTTTTTAAAACACTAACAAGGCTCGACACAACATGAAACTTTGCTTGTAGTATCACCAGGGTCTCTACACATGAACACGAGCATTGAGAACATTGTTTGTTTACACAGAGTTTGATAAAAAGAACATTTTTGAACAACTCACCTTAGCAGTAGCTTGTTCCGCTCCCAGTTGTCATTGCAGCCAAGAAGTATTGATTTCAGAATAACATAACCTGGAGGACTGTTAATTATGCTTTTACACCAAAGTTTGACTCATATAAATTCACAAAAAAAGCCTCAGTTGCATTTTGGTGAGAGATTCACTTTAAGGTGTCTGCACAGACAGTGCTTTGCAGCTTGCTGCATATGGCGCTGCGTAGCTATATACCAGTCAGGGTACCCATGCTGACCCTACTGAAAGTGCCTAAACTGACACTAGAGTATTAGAACTGGACCATGAAACTATGGAAAAAGGTGGCCTGGTCTGTTGAGTCACCTTTTATTGTAGATCATGTGGATGGTTATGTATTTGTGTGTGTCACTGTGTGTGCACCAGGATGTAATATGGAAAGTTGGCAAGCTGGTCTAGGCAGTGTGATGCTCCGGGTGATGTTCGCTTGGAAACCTTGACCCCTGACATTCATGTCCATTTTGATTTGGCACATGCCACCTCCCTAAACGTTGTTGCAAACTCAGTATTCCCCGATGGCAGTCACCTCTTTCAGCAGGATGATATGCCCTGTCATACAGCAAGTATTTTTCAGGAATGGTTTTAGGAACATGACAAATGCTGACTTGGTGTTGATTTGGCCCATCAGTTCTGCAGATCACATTTGATTGAGCATCTATGGGATGCTATTTTGGGAGCATGAGGGGGGACCTACGAAATACTAGGCAGGTGGTTTTAATGTTGTGCCCGAATATACAGAATATACCCCTCTAGTGTACAGTATATCACTGCTTATGTCTGCAGTGGTGAGCCAGACACTGAATATTCTACGCCAGTCCAAAGTCAATGTTCCAGAGACCTCATTTCTTTTTGTGTGTTTATAAAGAATATGTGTGTGCATCTGCCAAAACTGGCAGTCATGTTATATATATACCTCTCTCGTATGCCACGAGGGAGGCTGCAGACCATTTCCCCTTCCATACAGAAACGCAACCTCAGTGTGCTACGGACACGCATAGATACTGTACACACACATGCACAGAAGCACAAACAATTCTTTCTTGGAACGACAGAGAGCTATTGACTGCCTCTACCTGGCCTGACAGACCATTCACAATTTCTCTCTGCGTGACACATAATGTACTGAAAGAGTGTGTTTGTGTGTATGAGTGAGTGAAGGGGGAATTGAAATAAAGGAAGGACAACTACTTAATGACTGTGTGCCTGCATGTCAGGAATATGTATTTGTGCATTTGTCCGAGGTGACTTTTGTGACCTTGTGGCCGGTTTTTGTGTCTTTATAGCTTTCACAAGATATTTTTTGAGAGTAGAGGGAGTTGCACGTTGATACTGAGGTCAGTTTGGATTAGGCACACTACTGCACTACTACTCACTCTGACTATTTTGCCTGCTCACACCAAGTCACTGGGTTCAGAGTTCATCCAGCTAGAAAGGTGGTAATGTGTTTCTGGACTCAGTCTGCTTGATTACACTCAAGGTACTGCGCTGTGGAAAAGGTCAACAAAAGCTGTTGTTTTAAAATATTCATTCTTTTGGGAAGGAATGAATGACTCACGCAAATAACCATTGCAAACTCATAATGTACAAGTATCTGACATTCGAGCATAAGATTGAGATCATATATGAATGTTCTACCGGAGCTGTAGAAGAAAACAGGATAGCACAAAAAACACAATGCAAAACAAAGCACCAGTTTTACCTTGATACATTGAATAGCACATACCGCAAAATGTCCCAAACATCAGTGAAAAGATGTTTATTCACACTAGTTACCTGCTGTTCTCTTTCTTGAGCTCTATTCATATTAATTCCTGAGATACATCCCTATTTCAAATGGAATTTCACTTGTTCAGGAATTCAAGAATCGACAATATGCAAGTCAAAACAAGGCAAATGTATTGGTATTGCACCTTTCAACAACAAGGCAATTCAAAGTTCTTTACATAAGACATAAAACGAATTCAGACGAGGCATAAAAGATACGCAAAGCAATGGAAAAGACGATTAAAAAAAAGACAAACTCAAAAAGGTTTTCAGGTAAAATAGAAGACTGAAATACAAAAGAGACATTTTACAGTTCAAATACTGCTTCTCCATGTTAAGCCTTGACTCTGGAGACAGTGTGCAGACCTGTCCCAGATGATCTTATGACAGGTACAGCAGATCAGAACATTCAGTGCTTTATAAACCAACAGCAGTATTCTAAAGTCAGTTTTTTGACAAACCGGAAGCCACTGTAAAGATCTGAGGACTGGTGTGATGTGACTCATTTTACTGGTCTTAGTGAGAGGCCCGGAAGCACTGTTCTGAGTCAGCTGCATCTGTCTTATCGACTTGAAATGGGTCAGCCTGTAAATCAAGCGTGACATTCAAGATAAATGCATGGACAATATTTATAAATCTTGCTGAGACGTAATTCCTTTTACTCTTCATAGATTCTGAAGGTGACGGCAGGCTTATATTGTAATTCCTCTTTGAATGTTAAAATGTGAGTCTGAGTTCTGGATTGCACACATTTTTGCACCAATATAAGCTGAGTTTGTGCATTTGATGTATTAATCATTCTCCTTTGGATCCAATCGTTTCAGTTTTGTCTTTGTATAACCGGATAAAATGCCGGCGCCTACCACCGTTGTTTTGTTTGACGCACTCACTCAGTGTTTGTGCGAGACAGTGCTAGTCACGTGTGTGCTGTCTGTCTAATTATGGCAGCATAATTAAGGCAGAATAAGACAGATCAGAGCTCTCATTGCAAAATCTGTGCTGAGCCTGATCAGAGGGGACAAGAGCAGCTCGGGGTTTAACTTAATGCACTTTACCTTTCCTCTTTTCCTGATCATTTATGCGTCTGCATCAAGTCAAGGCCAGGTTGCTTGTTATCGTGGATATTTTGCAGTGCACTCTTACCAGTGAACTCTGCAATGTTTCAAATGCCCCTGTGGTTCAAGTCTGACTGACCTAACTTGGTTCTTGACCCGCAAACAGCTTTCCACAACCTCCAGCTATGCCCGTGTTTCCCCTTCTGTGAGCACATCTCTTTCAGACAATGCACTGAGTGAAACCATGCGAGAAGTACAAGACTCAAGATTTTTCAGCTGAGAGTACTTGAATTGAGTTAAGGAGTTCTTATCCTAGAAGTCATTTATTTAACATTTAATTAACAGAGTTGTAATTTAGAATTTGCTGGGAACTCCTTCATGAGCATATTCTCTAATTAATGTAAATGTATACTAATGTTCACCATTTTCTGTCTTTCTTCTCTCCTCCCTTCTTTTTTTTCCAAACTGTCCCATTTTCTCCCTCTCCTGCTCTTTCTTTTTCCTTCTCATGTATCTCTCTCCCTGGGTCTTCATATTCATCCTCCCTCCACAGAGAAGTGTGACGAGGCTCTAGCCTCCCCTTTGGCCCACACAGCCTTCACCAGCTCATCCGTCTTCTCCAGTGGATATGCACCTGGATACGCCAAGCTCAACAGGAGAGGAGGTAGACACACACATGCACAAACATACACAGAAAGAGGTGTGATGCGCATGAGCTCTCATGTTCATCCATCCTCATGACTGATTTTATAGATGACACACTGAGAGGTAAATGTCCAAGCCTGCATAAAGCGGCACACTTCCATCTATTTCATCTTACTTCTTCTCTATATTTCTCCCTCCACCCTCTCCTCCCTCCCTCAGCTCCAGTCATTATCTCAGCGACTCAGACTGGGGCTCATTTCCACATCAGTCCACAGCAGTGAGAGATAGGACCAGACAATTACACCCCTCTCTGTTTATACAATTAATAATTCATACTTTTCCATCTAATATAGTCGCACTACAGCTGAGGCAACAGAGCTCAGAGCTGGCAAATAAAGCCAAGGTAATCTGGTGTGTTTAATCATAAGAAGTAGAATTATCGCTGAAAAGGTACGGGAGTGCCCCGCCTTCAACAATGACACCCACCAACAAGAATTAAAAAAGAAAGACAGAGAAGAAAGAAAGAAATGAAGAACAGCAATAATGGATGAGTGTGCATGTACAGCACAGCTGGTGCATTCTTTCCTCACATGCTCCGTTTTGATAAATATCCTCGAGGATGGAGCTTCTTGGGGAATATGTAATGGTTAAGCATAGAAATCCAGTACCTTGGGGATTGTTGTTGTGCAGAAATGTTAGTGACACATGGACACAGTGTAACATGCATTTAGTCTTTTAGTCAGTCATCTTATTTTTCCTCCCATGAAGGACTAGTTGCTCAGAATAAGCATGTCTGAATATGGCAGATCAATCTACCAGTGTGTCACTCACTAAAACATGAGTGAGTTTGGGCTAAAAATGTGAAATGCTGTGACCCAGAGGCGGATTTACCTAATTCTAAGAGAGAATTACAAGATTCATTACCCAGACTCAATCATTTGTTCCGGCGGCTAACCCCCAAAATCTAGAAGTACTAGGGCTAAAAACCTTTGGCCTGAATATGTCCATAGATATTTTCTCTTTCTGAACTTTTTAGCAGTGGGTATCTTACTGCCTAAAAAAAGAACCACTCAGCTCTCTCCCTCTTCCACTACCTCCCAGTTTTGACTTGTAATTAGGAGCCAGGCATGTCTAGTGAGACCTAGTTCTCACACATCTCCAATTTCCAGTGATCCAAAGGACATTCGATGACAGTCTGGGCCAAAACTATGAAAAGCAATAAATTGACAAACTCTATCAGATGTTGACTTAATGGTAAGTCTCCCGAAATGGATACATACTGGGCCAAATGTCAAAGTAGCGAGCGAAACAAGGGAAAAGGACACAAAGTTTTAGCTCATCCTCCATGTCTTTGTGTCCTCTAGATAATGACACTGTGCTCAGATGATGAGGTCATCACCTCGTTAGCATAGAGCATATGACAAGGGTGGAATATAAAATTAGAGGGGAAATGAAAAGGCAGAGGAGAGATGATTAGGTTACTTCCTAAGAAAACTTTTTCCACTACGATTAGACATTTTTCATTAAATCAGCTTTTCTATTCATAAGATCAAATCTCATTCTATCTGCCATGGATGAAACTTCTGCCTAGAACTGAAATCAGCAGTGATATTTTCATGTCGGTTTCTAACTTAGAAAGTAGAAAAAGAACAAGAACACCATAGGGTGCAAGTGCACATACATCATGAATAAGCATCCGCACGCATGCAAACAAACAGGCATAACAAATGTACATACTGTGCATGTTTAGAATGTCAGTGAAACATTTGTAGACAAACGGCACACCAGGGAAGAAGCAATCAAGTCTGCGAATGACGCATGTACACGCTCTCAAAAACTATGAGGCATGAAGATCACAAGTCCACTCCGTCAATACCCAAACATTCACAAGCACCTGGAAAATATTTGCAGTGACAAAAACAGGATTGTAGCCCACACATTTATTCTTTAAAACAACACGGCAGCAGAAGCAGCAGCACGGAACTGCTCACTTTCAACACGCACATTCAAAAGAACACAGGCTCGCAACCTCATGCCTACACAGATATACCATAAAAGGGGTCCCTCCAAGCAGCTACATTTGGCAGCCAAATGTACCATCAGTGGCATGAGTGTGCGCTGAGAAGCCAATCTTCTCCAATCTCCCACTGCTATGAAACAGGGGAGGCACAAAATCAATGGGACACACCACTCATATTAAGCTTGTGTTGTGCAAGCTGACAGCTATTAGAGTTTTAGGACCATAGGCATGTGTGTGTTGGAGTGTGTGCGTCTGTATATATATCCATTTCTGGTGCACGTTCCTGTGTGTGTGCATGAAAGAGGGTGTTGAAATGGTGCTGTAACGATTTTCCAGCAGTCAGCTATCTGATGTATGCCAGCAAAGCATCAGGGCTCAGGTCCCCTCCCTGTGTTTCCATCCAGTGTGCAATATTTATTTTCTGATTGGCTTAGCCTGATATTCTTCCCCTAATCCCAACCAATCTCACTCCTCAAACCGAAACATAACCAGCCCGACCAACGGAGGCACCAAGTTCTAGTCAAGTAAAGGTAGAGTAAGGTGTGTCATGACAAAATGTATTAACTTATTTTAAAATGTTTACTTTGAAAATGTTGATGGAGAAGGCCTGAGTCCAGAAAGAGTTTACTATCATTGGGCATTGGAAACACCTTTTCTGAATAAGCTGTTATGTAGCGAATATCTATATCACATGGCTTGTGCTCACTGCTTTTTTTATGTTTTCATTTGGAAGATGAAGTTTGCTTAATGCCTCAGGTCTGGGCCATATTCTTTACCGACAGGCTCATCGTCACTGTGCTAAATGTCTTTTTTTTATTCATTTGTGAAACAACATACATCACAAGCTGTTACTGTATGCAACGCTATTTCCAAAATTACCCCATGGCATCTTATTCAAGACCAACTCGGTCTGATTGTCAGCTGCTGTAGTCTATTGTTACATTAGCAGTATGAGCTAGATGTTTCCCAGTATTATTTTTGTAGTAGGGTAAATCAGTTCCTGCCTCTGGGTTTAAGAGACCGAACTGACTGAGAAAGATTCTGTTTTTGTCTCCGTGCCTCTCTCTACTCAATCTCTCTTTTAGCCCCTTTACATCTGTTATTATCTCATTCAAACCATCCTTCTCAGTCTCCACTTTTTTACCCTCTCGTTTCTACCATTTCTTTTTCCACCTCCACCTCCTTCTTTGCACTTGTTCCCTCTTGTTCATCTTCTCCCCTTCTCTCCATTTTCATTCAATCGTACCTCGACCCCTGCTCTTCTCTCTCATGGCCATGGCTCTTCGTCTGCTCTCCCTCAAATGTACATTCTCCTACCCCCTCGCTGTCTCTCCTTGCTGCTGCTTCTTGAATAAGACTTGGCATATCTCAAGAATGTGAGGCTGACAGGGAGGTTAGCCCACCACCTTCTAGCCAAAGTCCTTGGGTGGAGAGAGAGAGAGAGAGAGAGAGAGAGAGAGAGAGAGAGAGAGAGAGAGAGAGAGAGAGAGAGAGAGAGAGAGAGACAAAGTAAAAACAGCATCTTTTTACTCATATGTCATGTTAAACTTCTCAACCACATAGGATCACTACTGTAGGCTTGTGGCTTGGGGACTAATGCTACAAAAGATAAGATATTTTATTTTAAGTCCCTAGTTTGTAAAAGCAATTTCATTGAAGCAACTAAATCGTGTCTCTTGGAAATTGTGTCTTTCGGAGGCATTTCAGACCTTGTGTGTCTGGTAAACGCCCACGTCTGTCAAACTCCAAGCCACCAAAATTTCTGAGAGATCAGTTTCCTCCTTAGATTTTCTTAGACTTGGCACTGCTCCTCCCAAGCCACAGAGGAAATTAGACAACTGTTGTCTTTGGCTGAGTAATACTTCCTATGACTGGTGAATTGACATTGGCATCTAAAACGCTGGAATGCCCCTTTAAGACCAGACTGTGAAAACAAGTGAAACTCAAATTCACATGACACTTTGACAAGTCTGGCCCTAAAAATAAGGCTACATGCCAGAAAAGTTTTAAAGAGATTTTCCTTTAACTTTTGACAAAACAGTGATGAGCTCCAAATGGTTTGTAGCAGTCACATAGCAACTACACGAGCTGTGATCTGCACCTCTCACAAGGCTGTGTTCGGTCCAGCCAGCTGAAGACAGATGCCCTGTGGATACAGGTTAAAGTAGAGGAAGCGTGGAGAGGGTGATGGCAAAGGAGAGAGGAGGGGATTTAATGAAGTGAAAAGAGGAGGCAAGAGAGGAATAGAAGACATGGAGAGAGTGAAAGGCAGGTTCTTGAAAGGGTGAGTCTAGACAAAAGGAAAAAAGATGTGAAAATTAGCAAGGAACACAAAAAAGGACAGTTCACCCAAATCAAAATTGCGTTCTTATTATTAGTCTATTATCATTCTTCTCTCACCTGTAGTTCTATGTATCCGTCTAGAATGTTTTGGTGTGAGATGCCGAGTTTGGCTGTACTGGCTGTAGGGAAAGGCTGCCTTCTCTAGAAAAAGATGAAACTAGATTTGGCATTTGCCTTAAAGCGGCAAAAAATACTTTTGAACAACTTCACACTGATGTCTCTTCCGAGAAATCACGAGATATCTCTGCAGCTGGTATCACTCCAAAACTCAGCGGCATGCAACAACACAATCCAGATGGATGAACAGCACTACAGATAAGAGGACAATTATGATTTTTTTCTTTTTTTGATTTGATGCTAAAACTGTATGATTAATAATGATGTATTGATTAATGCTAAGTCATGTGTGGTTGAAATATTAGCCAAAATTGTGCAAATACTGAAAGTCAGCTGCAAATTTTACAGTGGGGTCTCAAGTCTTAATCATACAAAGAAATGGGATCAATCAAATGTTCACGCAGGCGCATCTTCTTCTCACCTCTGGATCTGCTTTGGAAACTGCACTTGATAATGAGTTGCTTTACATAGCCTTCAGTCACATAGGAAACTTGTCAAAAAGTGATTTGGGCTTTGGGCACACAAGAGAACAATGAACACCTTCTATTTGTGAAGGAAGTGAGAGAGCAATTGGTGAACCGATGGTGTGTGCGTGGATATCCCCGGAAGGCATGCGCGTATATGCACGCACGTTGCCGCGCCGTGCCGACGTGGCCAAGCATGAGATTGAGCTTCTAATCACAATCACGTGGCCACTGATCTTTATATTCCATTTTCTCTTCTCCTCGTCTGTCTCGGCTTATCCCTCTTCCTCTGCGTGTCTCTGTACTCTGCTCTGCCTCGTTCCCCTCTACCCTCCGTCACATTCGCTCGTCTCCCCTTTCTCCTTCTCCGTCTCATTTTCCCTCCATACACTTTCTATTTTCTACAGTAACGTTCTCAATCCCACACTCCATTTTCTCAGCCTGTCCCCTTTCTTTCTTCCCAGACCTCATTATCTATTTTTTTTTCCTTCTCTCACATTCTCACCCCGATACATACTTTTCAAAGTTTTTCTAAAGTTTTATTAAGTTGCACTGTATTCCCCTCATATTCAGACGCGATGTGTCACGGTGCTGCAGCACAATTGTGCTCTGACTTGCTGCACAATTAACCAGATCCCCCCCCCTTCTTCACGCGTTGCTTTTCACTCTCCGTCATCTGGCGAAGTTGTTTGATGTCTCTAGCCGTTGCAGCCATCCATCGATAATGGCGGTCCGCTCCTAATTAAATTACTCCGTCTCCATCCGCTCCCAATGCTCCATGACAGAAAGATGAAGTACCAGCAGAGGGCTAACCAGCTGTTTTCTCTCTTCTCCCTCTTTCCGGCGACGTAACATTTTAATTAATTAAGATGTTGTATTTTCTGTTAATGTGGTTTTGTTTCAAAAACGGCAACCTTGATAAACATGCTCGCACACGTTCTCCTGGGCGCTGGAGCAAACAAACGTAAAGGCGGACAAGGAAAGGGTTTAAACGCACGGAAGCAAAATTCTGTTCTGTGTGCGCTGCCACCCACACACACTCCCACACTGAGAGGAGGGGAGACAGAGGAGAGATGTTTTCTTGTTTGATGCGCGGCTTTGCCGATGTCACTTTTATTTGTGTGTCACGCCTGTCACCGGCTGCTCTCGTCCAAATTCTCACCATGCCTACTCTCGGAACTTGGGTCTTTACTCGTGTGTTTTATGAGTCTTGATCTCCTTTTTTGTACTCTCTCAGTCACTTACACTTGTTAGATCTCCTCTTTTGTTCCCGTTCTGTTGCTCACTTGCTCCTCGTGCTTTTCTCCATTGTTTACTCTTTTCTCTCCTTGGCTGGGCTCATTTTTCTACCGTCAGTGCTGTAAAAGCCATTTACCCAGGCAGACAGTTGAATTAAACCACATATTTTTCCCATTTCCCTGCTGGGCTGTAGAAGTTAAGACACTTTTTTTTTTGTCATCATACACACATGCTGAGATGTTCACACTTGAGTTCAGATTCTTACTGTTCACGGATTATATTCACACGCTGTACCGTTTGTGTGTTTTTCGTGTTCACTGCCCAAGAGCGATGGACAACCCTGTGACTTGTCCAATTAGGTGAGCTGTGATCATCTTGCTCTACTAGGAACAACAGAGGGAGTCAACTTGACAGCCTGAACAGAGCAGAGGAAAGAACGGTGGTGAGACTTGCTGAGACTGTGGAACAGTGTTTGATTCACGTTCAAAGCAACCAAAGGGAGCTTTCATATCCTTGCTTGTGGTCTAGTCTAATGACATGTAGCTGAGGCTTCCTCAGACAGTTTGAATTGAGCTGTGAGTGATGTGATACGAGAAATATATCCACATAGATTGCGTTGGTTGACGGTTGACGACAAAAGACAGACGCTTTTGGCTATAGCTCCCGGAGGGCACACCCACGTTTGATTTTCTCTCTGTTATGTTCCCCTGCCTTTCTTTAGTCAGCACATTACTGTCGCTACATTTATCTATGTCCACCGCATTCCCAAGATGACTTTTTGTGGCTTTTACTGTTTCCATTGTCGTGGTTTTTCATGAGAAATGGGCAATAGCTAACTTTCTATTGGCACTTTGTTTGCAGTCTACAGATGCCGCCTTCATGCCGCTGAAAAAATAAACAAGCGATAAAAAACGCTCCCACCACCGGTGTGTGTGTGTGTGCTGGCGTGTTTGTGTCTGTGTGTGCGCACATACAAATATGCACAAATGCATTTATCTATGTGAGAATATCTATGGTCGAATCAGTACAAATATCAGTCTGATTCTGACTGTATTACCGCCGCTGCTCCCACGGCTACAATATAGGGTTATCTGTGTCATCGCTGATAGCCTGAACTTTGTTTTGCAAGCGTGGAGAAAAAAACGGGCATGTTTTTCAGCCTCCGTTGGCTTCTTTTATCTCAAAAGGAGTCTCTCTGTGTGAATTACATTTGGCCAGTGCACACCTGTGAAGGGCATCGCACAGAGACAGTTTCACCGGGGTGGCTTTCACGTAGCAGATTAATCTGATTTCTAACATGCTGTTCTTTGGAAATGCCAGCATCAGCATTGCCACAGGAACCATTTAACAATTTAAATGCATTATAAGGATATAACGTAGCCATTGGAGATAAAGCTCTTCCTTACAAATGGATGTTAAGCCATTGCAGAATGGGCTGATGCATTGCTAAGATCATCAATACCAGTGAATTTCCCTGGTGTGCAAAACTCTGATTGCATTTTTTCTTTTCTTTATTTTTTTGTATATTCATTAAAGAATGTTAAATCTGTCTGACTGGGCTTTTATTGATTTATCTGTTTGTTTTTTAATTATTGATCAATTAATGTTTGGATGCCAGCGTGGCGCTTCAACATGCTTTTGTTATCGATCAATAGTCCAAGTTTTTACTTTACAATTACGTACTGGGCATGAAATAGGAGAGAACGCCACAGCTTCACATTCTGAAAGCTGAAGCGGGGGATATTTTATTTAATATTTTAATTTTTTATTTATTTTTTTGGTTGACTGAAGACTGTAGAAATAATGCATATAAATGGATTAAATAACAAATCTTTTATCACAATCTTGAATTTTTATTTTTTTTTCTAATTCTCACCCCACTTAATGCCTCATTGTCAAAACATACACAAACATGCACAAATGGGTGCTCTAAATGTCTTTTATTCAGCAGTAGTTTCAGGACTTTTTATCAGTTCTAGTGGAGAGAGATCTGTGTGGCAGTGCTCCTCTACTCTTATCCCGTTTCCCTTTCAATGTTTTATTCTCTCTGTCTTTCTCTTGGATCGTACTTCTTCTCAAATCTTTGTCCTGAGCTCTATCTCCTGATCTTTTCCTCCATGTTATCTTCCTTTCTCCCTCTCTTCGTCGCTTTCCTCAGAGGTGGTTTCTTTGACCTTCTCTGCTCCCCCTGTTCTCTCCCCTGTCCTCCTCCCGCTCTTCCTCCCCTCCCCAAACATCTGTGCGTGTGACAGGTGAGAGAACAGCGACATTCCCCCGGCGCTCCACCCCTCCTCTTTCTCCTCCTATTCCTTTCCTCCTTTTTCTTTCGCTGATGTTGCCCCTCTCTTACTCTCTCTCATCTTCCACTTCCCCACCGCCAGCCTCCTCCTCCATCTCCACTCTACTCTGTCAACCTCTTTGCGCTTTCTCCCTCCGGCTCTCACCTTTCACTGCACCTCTGTTCTTTTCTTTTTTTATATATATCACTCCTCACCCTCCTCCTAACCTCTGTCAAGCTGCCCCTCCTCCCCTCTCACCTCTCATCTGTTCTTCTTTTCAAGCCCTCTCCTCTCCTCTCCTCTCCAGTCTTTGACAGCACTTGCCAATCTCACTTCTCTGGTTCCCTTCTTTTCCTTCCTTTATTCTTGTCCCTTGTTCCTCCGCTGACCTCTAACATCCATCTCTTTAGCCACAGCTCTCTTCGCTCATTCCTCTTTTTAGTCCGCCTTTCCCAAATGCTTGCCATCACTCGCACGATCTTTTGAACCTTTACGTCTCTGTGGACTTTTCAATCCATCTATCTTTCTCTCATTCCCATCTGTTACTTCTGGTAACCCTGTAACCTTAACATGCCTCCTACTCTATCTCGTCCTCTCCAACCCCTCTTGCCTTACCCATCACCCTGTCCTTTCATTCACCCCTCTAAGCCATGTTCAAACCCACAGAAGCACCTCTTCAAAAAGGCGCCCTCCTCATTTACTTCAGTGACACACCGCGGAGTCGGGCTCTGTCACAGAGAGGCAGATCTGCCCGTCAGAAAAGTTGAGCGCAACTTTTGACGCAACACCATGCAACATCAGCCAGCAGTGTACTGCAATGGCGATATAAACTTGTGCGATTTTTTTGGTACGTTAAATTGTAATGTAAATGCTGCAATTATAATGTTTAGTTTTGGATTGTCGGGACAAAAGATGAGCGATTGTGCTACAAACCCAGAGTTAGAGCTAGAGTTAGTGAAACATCTCTTGTGGTTTTATTGTGCATTTGATACGGTGTCAAACTCATACAGCACTGTAGATGTACTCTCAGCTGCACAGGTACTGTCTCCCATCAGCAACACATGCTGTAATCCATAAACCTATACTGTCATGGTTTATTTACGAGGCAACGGGGAAGACGCAGACTCACAACTAGAGCATGTTTAATAAAATTACCCATACCATAAATAATGCAGTTAAACCGGCTTACAGGTGCAGACAGCAGGTTCAAACAGAGGTAACAGGTTAACATGACTGAGATGCAGGTATATACAGGTTCAGGTAAAGATTCAGGTACAAGTAGAAATATTTAAAGGTGAACGGCAATATTCCCATCTTGGCTGAGGGCTGGTGTCAGTGTACTGGTGTGTGTGGGACAGGGGATGTATGGTATACAGGTTGTTAATGGAAGATCCCAAAAGTTCTCAAGAAATTCTGGGGCTGTGTGAAGTGGCTGAGGTGGAGAATACAGATAGAAATGTGTAGTCATGTCGCATACCAATGCACTCTATTGTGTTTTTTTGATATCCACACAATGTTCAGTTTCGAATGCCTATTTTAACAGGCGCCGTGGTCGCTGTGGCTGTAGCATATACAGCACAGGCCAGACAGTATTGGAGGTTTAAATATCGGTTCCCAGCCACCAGTTTACGTGACCCCCACACAGTGTGCAAATGTTTGATAACTTCTTTGCTTTGTGTTTCTGAGTGGCAACTTTAGGCAACAAACCTGGTTACTGGTCACTGAGAGATTATGATTTTAGGTTATATGTTTACTGACAATACTGACAAAACATATTTAGGAATTATTCTAGATGGCTACGACCTGTGTATTGGATGAACTGCCATGTTACCATACTTTGTCAGTGTTTGAGAATGTATACTGTACAGAAATAGAGCCACACATCTAGGATCAGCCTTCACATGAGCTGATAGTGAAATCCTTATTCTGCTAACATCCCCACCACTACAATGTACCGCTGTTATAGAGGAATGTACAGTAATGGCCTCATACATTGCACATATATTCTAACCATGCATCTCTCTCTTTTCTCTATTGTTCTGAGCTCCATCCATAACTTTTCCAATCTATGCCCTCAGTTCCATGTCATTTGGACCCACCTGCAATCTAACTCTCCATAGACTGTTGAATGGGTTCAGTTTATTTTTTTTCTCCCAAGTTTCCCATCCTTTCCCCCTCTGCTCCGTTCCTCCTCCACTCTTCACATCTGGCCTCATCTATCACCGTCTTTACCATGACTGCTTTGCTCCCCGTCTGTCCTGTTTTTTTTTTGTTTTTTTTTTCCCCATACCATACGCGCGCTATCTCATCTCTGGCCTCCCCAGTTACAGAGCCATAAAATCCTCATCACTCCCTCTTCTCCTCACCAGATTCGTCGCTCACATGCTCCCGTGTTTTCATTTTTCTGCATCCTCTCTCTTGTCACCCTCTCAGAACACACTTTCGCGTCATTCTGTCGACAGCCTATCCTTTGATCTTGTTTGTGGTGTCACACTTCCTTGGTCATTGTCCGCTCTGCTTGTTTTCTTAATCTTTATTTTATACTATCTGTTTACTTATCGTAATCACCCCAACCCTTCCATACCCAATTCCTCACCCCCTCCTCCTTTTGATAGTGTTTTATCCCCCCAAGGGAATGGCTTTGCTGCAACGGGTTTTTGAGGTATTGACGTTTCCACTGATACCGGCCTGGTTATCTGTCAAGGCCGGGGCTGGAGTGTAATGGCTCTGTAATTGGATAAGATATAGGATTTTTGTCGTGGAGGGATACATCGCAAACTGCCTCACCCTCTATTTTATTATAAGACTATCATCTCTCATGCCTCCTCCGCTACACTTGGGGCTCTTCTCCGACTCCCTCGTACTTTCTTGATCTGACTCCCTCCCTTTCTCTTACTTTGTCCCCATGTTTCTGTTTTCGCTCGCTCCCTGTCATTTTCAAATCAGTCACTCTCCTTCACTTGTGCTTTCAAGCCTGTCACATTCTTATCTGTATTTGTGTCCTTTAGAAAAAAAAAAAAAAATCCATCACAGAGAATCAAAGGAGACGGCCATGACATGGCCAGTTCACAGACCGTCCACCACCCACTCTTCCCAATAATCATTTCACAGTAGCATTCTGTCACAGGCTTGGCTGTTTATTGCACTGATACATCTTCAATGCTTGGTGTGTATGTGCGTGTGTGACTGCAAAAGTGTGCGCTACTCTCATGTGTTTTATTCACTCTGTCTTCTTTTTTCTTCGTGTTTCTCACACTGACTTCTCTCGCAGTTGCCTCCATACAAAATTTTGGCATTGAGCCTGTGTTTTTGTTCTTACAATTTAATAGCAGATGAAATCATGTCAGTGGGATCGTGCCCATCGTCTTTCTTAGCCTTCTGCCAAGCAGTTGCCATGCTCTTTTGTTTCTGCCTCATTTAACCTGAGGCTCATTTACACTGCAAGGTCCAGGGGAGTGTGGCCCTCCCTCAGGTAGACACCTGGAGGAGTGAAGTGGGACCAACCTTTGGAGGACACATGAGTGTCTGTCTGGAAATATAGACAGAGCCATGAGGTTCCAGGCTGACACAAGGACACAGACTGCCACTGAGTGGATTACGAGATAAACACAACCATCTATTCCAACAGTCAACAGTGTAGCCATGGGAAAATAGTATTGAAACACTCTTCTTTGATGCTTTCAGAGATGGTTATTTTCGTCAGGGCAATTTTTCACCTTGGAAAAATGTTTTCAAACTTTGTTGCCTGTGAAGGAGTTCATAAAAATTAAACTTGATAGATACCTTCCGTGCTCTATTCAAATGGTTAAAAGGATGGTCAAATATTTTCACTTAGAAGTCTACCCTGTCCTTATTGTCCATTGAGACTTGTAAAAAAAAAAAAAAAAAGAAAAAAGAAGAAAAGAAAAAAGCTATTTTGACAATGTGTGCCCTGAAAATGAAAATGCACATTCCACATTCACTCTGCACTCAATGATGCACATAAACCCAGAGCTTCACTGGAAATAAGTGGAGATAACCATATGTAACTGTCAGTATGAAAAGGATTGAATTTGTGCTTGACATTTGCATTTTCACTTTTTTGTGTGGGGGGGTTGGCAGCTGTCACCCATGCCACACCAGTAGATACATCCTCAGTTTCATTCTCGACCAGTATCATCTTTGAGCTGAAACCGAACATGTCCCTGCTTATGTGCATGGCAGAGGGCTCTTCAGCATTTATAAAATGTCATATGCCTTGAATACCAATATAAAAAAGGAATCCATCCTGAAATGTCATGCCCAATAATGCCACTCCTCTGTAAGTCGAGGCTTCTGCCGTGTTGAGTGCGTGATTATGAATGTGAAGAAGAGTGTAATCGTTATTCTTGTGAAACAACTTTATAGCCAGTAGGCTTCTGCCCTGTATGCAAAGCTCTTAATAAAACATTGCATCTCCCATGCTATTACAGAAGCAAATTTCCCGCTGATATCTGCTGGACACTGACCATTAACAATGGGACAGACTATAACTCGTCATTCCCTTTGTAAAATATCATTGTGGATGTACGGTGTTGCCTCTGTGCTCGTGGACAGCAGCAACTCAGCCATACGTGCAACAGGCAGTTTTTGTTAATAATGTATGTGTTTATGTGGCAAGCCTTAAAATCCACAGACTAGATACTGTTGAAGGAATGTAAGAAATTTGAAAACAACCTTTGACACCTCACTCATTCTAAAAATGTCACTGACTCTGCAGGTGCAGGTGGATGGTCTCCTCTGGACAGTGACCATTACCAGTGGCTACAGGTGGACCTGGGTTCCAGAAAGCAAGTGAGCGCCATAGCAACGCAGGGTCGCTACAGCAGCTCCGACTGGACAACGCGGTACCGTCTCCTCTACAGCGACACGGGAAGGAACTGGAAACCATATCACCAAGATGGCAACATTTGGGTCAGTGAGAAAAAAAATGTGTGTGTGTAGGTGTGTGTGTAAGCCATTGCTACAGGCTATCAGATACTAAAACTACTATCTAAAAACAGGAAGACCATTAAAGTCAGAGCTGTACAGTTGGCTTATTTTTTTCTTAATTTTTGCTGGGTGATCACAGTATCCACCATATCACTATTTGCATGCATAGTGATGTTTAATTATTTTTTAGTGTGTGGGAGGAAAACTGAGCACCACAGCGCAGGCTTCATTAATATTCATCAGTTAATTAGCTTGGTTTTTCCTTGATATGTCATTTCAACCAAAGGCCTTATTCAAGAATTGACGGCTTTTTGATGTAAAATACAATGAGCCATTTGCCCTTTATTCCTCAAATTTCTATTGATGTGATCTGTCTCTGTCTTCATTGTGTATGTTGCTTATTCCAAACAAACAGACCTCTGTGACCTCACTGCAGGCAAACACTTGAATGGAACCTCTGACAATTAGCTAGCTATTATATTATTATTATGATTACCTGACCTGCCCACACCATTCACTATCGCTGTATGGTGAATGTCTACAGGTAATCTACTTTTAGCTAGAGGAAGAGAGAAGAGATCAAAAGCCTTTTTCTTGATTGACCAAGTTACTGTCGTCAGCAGAAATGTAGAACATGAAGTAAAGGCGAGGCGCTGCTTACATGTTTAACTCCACCGACAGTGTCAGATAGGATATGTCAGGTTTCTTTTGTGCCCAGATCATCTGACTCTTATCTGCCTTAAGGATCTTTGCAGAAGCATGGGCACGGTGTTGAATCCACAGGGTAGCATTTCCTGCAAAAGACCATCAGGTCTGTGTACTTCACTTTATTAGTCAGGTGCAACGCACATTCATTACCAGCATGATGTAAGAGTGTCAGCTTAAGTGAAAAGGCTGAAAGAAACAAGCAAAACAAATTGAAAAAAAAAAACATCAAGGACTTACCACAGAAGTATGCAGCACAAATGAAAAGGAAAACTTGTAATGCCATTACACATCTCCTGCAATACCATGCAGAAACGTAATATATACCTATAAATATATCACCTAGATTAGTTACGGTGCTGCATTGTGTGAAAGTGATTAAAATAAAAACAGATGGAAAAACAAAAGCTGACCCCGAGACAAATAAAAAAAAAATATCAAGCAGTTACACGTCAGGAGTGCAGAAGATTATTTTTTACTAATCTGTCTGGTTTACTCAAGGCTTGGAGAGTCAAGGCTGTTCAGTAATTGGCTGCCACATTTTGTAAGCTGTGGTTCTCTTAACATCAAATTATTTGGTTTTGTTTTCAGTATCGGGAAGAAATGAAAAAAAATCTTTCTAAACTAAAAATGACGCCTTTAACTGTTTCCTTCCATAAAATTAGGTTCAGAGTACTGGCTATCACACACACACACACATTTTTATGATTTTTTATTTGTTCCTGGAAAAATACAGTGTTTCAGTGCAATCAGAATGTCTCTCTCTTTCTAATCCCATTTTCCTAAAGCTTGTAAAGTAATCATGAGCATTTTTAGTGTAATCTAGCAAGTTAATTTCCTGCTATTGTTCTTAATTTAAAGTGCAGCCCAATGCTTTCCCTCTCAGCAACTCATCCTCTTGGGCTCAGTAAAAACCACATCGTATAGTCAATACACAACATGAACAACCTATTGCATAACTAATGAGCAAGTGTTTCCTGACAGGTTAAATTCAGGGCATTTTCTTTTAACTTACTCTATCTTTTCATTTTAAAATGCAACAAACTGAGTGAAAATGCATGTGAAGTTGAGTAATCTTGTTTAACAGTCACAGATTTAGAAGCTCTAAGTGTAGGTGTGTGTTTTCATAAACATGAATATGTAGCAGTGCGTTTTTGTCTGTGGGTATCGAGCTCTGCATTCAACCCATAATAGCTTCATCATTATTCTCTCTTTATGTACTGTTAGGATTGGTTGCAGTGACAATTATGGATCCTTTGGAGTTGAAAGTAAATTAAGTTGTTGTTTTTGTGTGCTACATCATAATTGTTTGCCCATTATTATATATTCAGAAGTGTTTTCCTTCTGCCATTAACCCTGATTTATTGCCTAATATTTTGGCAAAATAGTACAAAACACATTCATCTTTTGGAGGTTTTCGTAACTATAGCCGACTTTTTTCCATTTTCCCTTTGAAATGTGACATATATATTGCTTTTTAATTTATTGCCAGTGTAAATTTAAATATTGCTTATGTAAACAAAATACAGAGCCAATCATTTTAAGCCGGACATACACCATTAATAACCCCCTGGTGCAGTAACGAGCAAAACCAGAGCCATTTGTTTCTCTCAGTCTCTTGTCTTATTTAGAGGGACACACACATGCATGCACACACGCCTTAAGTTAAACTACACATGTGCCTCTGCGCAAGTATAGACCTTTTTTGTGACTCTGTGTTTGTGTGTGTGTGTGTGTCTGTTTGTGTGTAAGTGGTGATAATATTGGAGCTATCAGTGCTATTGATCAAAGGGACGGGTGGGGATGATGGGCCGCTTAAGCCAACTTAATGTTTCACACACACACACTCACACACACTGCCACCATCAGACCCTGTTTCAGCCCATTCAATCACATTCGGCTCAATCCCATTCACTGCAAGATGAGGTTCACACAGCGATCCCCAGAGAGAAAACCACCTGTCCTGCACTCTTATGCATGAAGGTTCTATTGAGGAACATTTTGCCACCAATCACCGCCCACCGTTACTCTGTACTGATTACTTAACTCTTTCACTGTCAAACTAAGATGAACACTTTTAATCAAAGCAACGGTGTCAAATGAGAGCTTAGCTGACTCTAGACTCTAATTCACTGGGGAGGATAATTGGTGAAGTCCTGGCAATTCCAATATTGGATCCGGGAAAAATGTTGTTTAATGCCTCACTAATGTACTACTGAGGAGTCACAACGACATTGATGAATTGCTGTGATAATTCAAATGCCAAGTGCAAGAGGATAATGCCTAAGAGGCTGCCAATGCTGGCAAACTTGAATTAATCAGTTACACAATAATCATTCTGATGGGTAACATTCATTGGCTGTCATGGAAGATGCAACATTTTTCCAAGCATAAACAATTACTGTAAATGAAAATTAGAGTTTTGACCTCTAGCGTGCTGCAGAGTCCGCCCGTTTTACTAGGATGAACACAAATTTGACCACAGTGGTGACTTAATATGTAGTCCTGCTATGTTACAAAAAGTCGATAACAGCTGACAGTAATGCGCTGTGTAAAGTGTGCCAGAAGAGAATGAGGATGACAAGCAGATGCAAAGAATTATGAGTAAAAAAATGCTTCACAAATGTTTTTTGAGGCACCAAGGGAATTTAATATGGTTGTTTGACCTTAATGATACATGTTAATATCATCTATCATTTTGTATTTGAAATTGCCCTCTCTTTCCCTCTTAAACTGATCTCAATGAAAAATGTACTTTATTTATGCACCTCCCTAAAACCTTTCCTCATAAAAAAGAGGCAGTTACAGCATAACATGGAAAATGGAAAATTGGAGCACTCAATGAAGGGTGACTATTTGTCATCAAATTGTATGTCTTTATCACCAAAGTGATCAACTTAATGTCATTAGTCATTTTAAGTGTCAGCATGTGACTTCCGCAGTAACAGCATCATGATTTAATGTCTGTCACAGTGGGAACTTTTAAAGTTGAATGTAGTTTGTAGCGAATTCGGTGAACGCACAGTAACAAAAAGCACACTCTCTGTCTGACGGCCCATTAAAACTCAATTAACTCAAACATTTTAAGTCCTGTTTTACTTCCACATTCTTGTTTACCATAACTCTTGTTCAGATAATGCCAGTAGGCCCCATCTCACACTGTTTATTCATGTGGAGCCTGAAGCTGCATGTACACCAGGTCAGTTGACAGTAATGTATGTATCCAATAAACTAGCACAGACAAGGTCGCAAATCTTAAGCTGATATAAGATCAAAAGGGGACTTGGTAATAATGGGTTCTCACTGGGCCGATGACAAATAGCCCTATATGTTATTTTTGGTCTTTGGACAATTCATAAATATGGCAACTCAAAACTGCCAACTGGTTTCTCTACTGTCATATATTATTGTGTGTGTTGAGAAAAGAATTCACTTTCATGCTCCAGTCATGTTTGCCTTTACCCAGTATGAGATGTGTGGACAGCATAGGGTTGGACTGGACACTTTATGCATGTGTCACAGATTAGATGCTTCCATAATGCTACAGGATAGGAGACATAAAAGGTGCTGAATATATGATGATGTCCTATGCAGCAATTTGATTACAGTATTTAGGCGTAGATGTTGCTAATGCTCGCCAAGATATCTTGGCACCTAACAGTTGCTCCCTCAAAAGGGGGAAAAGCATAGGGTATAGAATTAATCCTCAACCATAAATCAACATCACAGAGAAAAAGGATCTTTGAGATTAACAGTGGTGCAGGACCAAAGTAATTTTTCAAGCGTCTGTGCTTGAAAACACATTACTGACCCTGTTATCTTGTCAGCTGGCCTGTGAGCTATTTTGGCCCACACTCAAACAATCCAGGGCATAAGGCAAGTGAAATGTAGTTCCCCATAACCCTGACAGGTCTATACATATGCATAAGTATTACTTATTTGGATCTTCACATATAAGATCAATTCTTTGCCAGTGTCCTCTAGACTGTGAAGAGGATTTTCACCACTGGAGAGAGGGTCATTTCATAAAACTAGGTCACCTCTGTAGAAAGTACTATTATTATTCTTATTATTGCAATTTTCAAAACCCTGACCTAATGGCTTAGAGAAAGCGAGAAAAAGACCACACCACAATATCCTAGAACAACCAGAATGCCACATTTTAAATGATGCTCTGGTAGTAATCGGCTTCTTCATATGCTGTTATGTCTAATGCCACAGCTCTATATTTGACCTCATTACTGTAACCTCAAATATGTGATTCTAACATCACATTATTAAGACCAGTTAACTTCCAAATTCACTGGTATTTTAGTACAAACTTTCCCTACTCGGGGAAATAAGCAATATAGCAGATGGCTTTTTTTTAGTCCTTGAGTTCGGAGACCCATTGACTGTCCTTGGAGGCAGACCTGTGAAAAATGAAGTAGTCCAACTTGCAATTCAAAGCAGGTTTTTCAGTTCTGAATACATATATTAAAATGCAGCTATCAAGGCTCCTAAAACAGAAACATACTTACTTCCTATCTCTGGTTTTCACTTTTAAAAGATTGGAGCATAATTTATTAATCAGTGATAGTTCAATCAGTCCTGGGAGAAAAAAGCAACAAAAGAAATTAAAGCGCAGTGCAGACCTTTTTAACTTAACTGATTTTTCCGGGATTTAAAGCGCCCTCCACGTTTCTGCATCTGATTAAATTCAAGACATCAAGTGCCTCGTACATTTATATGTAGGCATCTGGCTAACACTTATATTCAGAGGGGCTTACATTAGGAAAGCCAGGAAGTTAAGTGTAAATTAATGTAAGAAACAAGAAAGACTAGGATGAGGAAAAATTAATAAAATGTTAAGACTAATAAAACTAAAAAAGAGAGCCTAGAATCTATGTCATATATTTGTAAAAGTGCTCATAAAAGAGAGGATAAAAAGATGCAGGAAACTGTTCTGCAATTTAAACAAGTCTAGGGCTATAGTCTTTTGACAATTTCATAGAAGAATAAAGCAAATATGATTAAAAAGTCTTTATTATTCTTTGTTTCCACCTTTTATTAGACAATGACAGTGTCAGAGTCAGAGTCAGACAAGATAGAAAGAGAGGAGTATGACAAAAGGGGTATGACATACAATTGCCCCCTGGGTGACATGGTATTAATATATATGGTATTGGACTCAACAATTGGGCCACGAAAGGGTGCAGCAGCTGCTGTTTGTGCAGTTTGAGCCAACGCATCCAATGACTCCCAAAACAAATCATATGGCCATTGCCAAAACGACGTGGCCATTGCAGCTTGCAGACAATGACTTAGAAAAACATTGTGGTTTGTGTTAAAAAAAATGTTTACTTACTTTCAAGTACATAACTTAGGCCACATAATGTATGTGACATAAGTTAAGAATGTCACTCAGTCAAAATAACTCATCATTGACTTTTGGTTTCACGTGTGACAAGAACAGCAGCCTGATGGGTGTCCTGTGTGTGTCCTTAGTTTGTTTGACCCAATCGTCCATCATGTCCTCCCCCCTACCTTGCCTGCATTTTTCTTTCGCTGCTGTAATAATTACTACAGCCACCAAAGTTTGCCACCTAACAGTAAATGTAGATATGGGTTGCAATTAGCTGCTTGCACATTTGACCTATAAAACGATTTTTGCTGATGATGACAAGCTGATTTTTGCATAAGTTATAGACAACATTGCACCTACAATGCAGTGCTAGTTCCCTCCCCAGACAGCTTAACAACCATTCACACCTGGGCTCATCTAGTCCTAGCAAACCACGTGAAGTCAATGACCCAAAGGCCCTAACAACTCTGAAACTCAGTGTCCCTAACGATTCCGTCAGGGCACTCCCACACAGAGTTTAAAAGCCTACAGCTCCCCTCCAGTTTGAACTGATGAAGCCTCTGGGAGGTGAGAGGTGAAAACATGTTCAAGAAACATGTACATTTGCCTAAAATACAGCACTTAGAATTGCATTTGCAATACACTTTCTTGAATTAGATACATAGCTCCATCATTTCCAAATCTTTTGGGAAGGCCCCTTTAATGCCTTTGAACTCACTTACAAATTCAGCTGGTGAACCTGCAGTTTGCTTAAAGTCAGCTTGTAACTGAATAATCATTTGAATGCCATCACTGTGGGGTCTCTTTGTATTTACTATGCTTTGACATGTTCTTGTGTAAATGCAAGTGTCATATCACAATGGTATTTTTAAGCTTCACTTATAATCAGTCTGGCATGACAAAGATGGGCCATTTTCATGTTCCTTCTAAAACATAAATCACGTTTGTGTGAGTGGAAGGGAGAATGAAGTGTCAGCTTTGCTGTGATATCAGGAGTACAGTGGTAGACAGACACCCTTTGTTTACAGAAATATTTGGCTAACATCTTTGCTCTAATTATAGCTGCACAACCCAGCCAGCGACCACATGTAACGTGCAACTGCTGTTAAGAAAAGTCTCAGATGTTAGAATAATGATAGCTTGTCATGCACTCATTTGGAAATCAATTCTCCCAGCTCCACCCAAACCTCCTGCTATGTTGTCAAGATGACCACATGCACAGCGTTAGTGGTACAATCTAAGCAGTGCTTCACATCAATGACTTGTTGTCATAATAAATAATATAATAATAAATAATAATATAAAAGTAACAATTTCTTAAGTTAAGTGTTAAGTGATTGCTTTTGCCAGTAACATGAGAGACACAAACAGCCTCGTTGAACAGCATTGTTGTTCTGTCAAAGTGGACTCGAATGCCCATTTCTCTTTAATTACAAATTGTTCCAAAGATAAGCATCAATTTGAAGAAGAGGAATCTATACTACACACACTATGTAACGAGTCAAGTGGCAGATGGAGATGATCCATAGCTACCACCCGAACAGCAACTGGTGCCAGCTGATGAAATGGATTGGATCAAAGGAGATTCATTTACATCAGAGGAGGTGCACTCATTTTATATTAATGTAAGATCTTTAAGACATTTAGCATTCAGTTTGAAGTGTGTATAATTAGATATTATCCCCTTGTTTTGATCCTGACTCATATTGACCAACTCCCACATGCATTGCTGAAACCAGGCACCCACATGCATGCAAAACAAGTTCATCCACACGCATATTTGCTCACACATATTGACTCCTGCTGTCAGTTTGCCATTGTAAAGGAATTATTACATTCAGCAAAAAAGTCCAAAATGTTTGAAATCAAGTAATCATTCCACAGAGTAACATATTGCTTGCAGCATGAATATGACTTTTCTGGCATTTTTTTTTTTTTTTTTTTTTTTAATCTACACTGATAAAAATTCTCCTCCAACTTTCGGCTCTGTATCTTGATGCACCACAGTGGCTTCACAGGGCTCGAACATCAGTCTGTTTAATGTCACTTTACTCCATTGCAGATAAGAGTTGTATGGAAATTAAAAATTGCTGAGTGTGAATAAGGAGGATGATGAATTGAAATAGATAGAGAGGACTCTTCCCAGTGGGTCATGGAAATCTCTTATGATACAACTTGAGTGTCTGCTTTGAAATTTTAATGGTACTGTCAGAAACATGAACATTGTATTTGTGTGACAGTAGATCAGACATGGCACTGGAAAGTTTTTCAAATGATACCTTTGCCATGTTATGGAATGCATTGTCTCTATGATCGTGCACAGGTGGCGCCCCAATTACCGCTTAAAATAGGACTTTTTTATTTGGTCTCCTAGATTGTTGGTGATGAGTGGTGTCTGTCTGACTCATTTTGCCAAAGAGATCTTGCCTCTTCCAAATTGTTCTCGTGGGTCTTCCAAGTAATGTCAGAGCTTTGAGTGAGTAGGCGGCGTGATGCACTAGGAGGGGTCAACCATGAATGAGTGTGAAAATGATGGCCCCCTGAAAATCATGTCAAAACACACACACACTTGCATATAATGAGTTTGCGAAGTGTTTGCAGGCGCAGACACATATACACACACACACACACACACACACAAACACACACACACACACACAAACATGGCATCTTAGCTCCATGTGCTTGTGTGAGGTTTAATAGCAGAGTCAGGGAGACAGCCTTCACTCCATCAGCGCTTGTTCCTGGTGAGCAGAGGGGAGAGAAGGTGCGAGTGTTCACAGCCTGAGTAATGGGCTCTTAAAGCTCTGTCTGTGTGTGTGTGTGTGTGTGTGTGTGTGTGTGTCTGTGTGTGTGTGTGTGTGTGTGTGTGTGTGTGCGTGTGTGTGTGTGTGCGTGTGTGCGTGTGTGTGTAAAATTCAATTCAGTGCACAGGAATATTTTGCACTCCAATGATAATTTGAAAGTTGGTTGGAGAAATACTAACGATTGTATGATGCTAAAATGTTCCTGGAGTATGAAAGCACTTTATTTCTTTTCTTTTTTTTTTTCATTACGCCACAGCAATTAGCCAAAATGGAAGCCCATAGAAATGTTTTAGAATAAAATGTTCTCAAAGTGTTTCTCATTTTTCTGCTAATAACGTATGTGAAGCAAAGAAAGGATTCCTGTGCCTTTTGTTGCCAGCTCTTTGGGAGCTCCTAGTAGCAGGTGAGAGCAGTTAATGAGACACTGAACTGAGAAGCAACGCTCCGGCACATGGCTTTAACCGATACAAAAGGATGTAATAATGTGCCAGCTCCAATAAAATAACATAAAGTACATTGGAAACACCTTGCTTGTGCATGTAAAAATATGTGTTCAATCCTTTATGGAGCAGGAATCAACAAAAGTACAAAGCATAAGTCAGACATCAGCCAGTAAATGATGGCAATGAAGCATGCAGATATGCAGTTTGTGTGGTAGTAGTACCCAAGGAATGAGAAAAAGAGGCAGGAACAAAGGAGAAATGATGTGAGCTTTCCGATGGTACAAACCACTGGAAAGCTTACATCATGTCTCCTCCACAATCAGTGATATTCAAAGCTGCTGCATACAGGCATAGAAAACTAAGGAAGGACATTACATAATGAACATTACTTACATTGGTAATTAAGAACAGATTGAAAGATTTAAAGGAATATCAAGGAACCATCAGGAAAGGGAAAGGCAGACAATCAAAAAACTCAAACCAAAACTTTACAGGCACACAAATGATAGTCAAGTCACAAAAAAATGACCAAAGAAAGCGTTACAGGATATATCACAGATCAAGTTCCTCATTCAGCCTCTGTGGAGCTGCAGACCCAGATCAAAAACCCATTTGGTTTCTGCCTGCAGCAGAACTTGCTTGTGGTCTCCACCCCTAGTGGGAGGCTTGATTGACTGTGTAGCCCAGAATTTTAATTCTGTGTGCAAGTGTCAAGAAGTGGTTGGCCAGAGGACATGAAGAGTCACACGCACTGAGGCATCGTTTCTTGTTCAACAAGTTCCCAACTGCTGTATTTTACCGACATACAGTTGCAGGCAAGGAGCCTGATTAACATGAACCCAGTCATTGGAGGCACACGGTGTCAGATATCACCCTTTTTAGATTCATAAACTTCTTTCGTATGTTGGAAGGAGGGCAGACGAAGCCATGCCCACACAGTGGAGCTAACTCCTTTCGTAAGTGGTTTGTTGGGGAAGACATGAATTGATCACAGCAGCCTCTCAAGTTGGTGTTACACTTAAAAGTTACAAAGGGATTCTGGAAACATCTTGTAATTGCTATACAGGCCAGTGGCTGCACTCAAAGCCATGTACTTGCTATTATTCTGTAAAATAAGCCTGTGTTTGTGGCATTGACACACATACACAATCGCTGTGACTTTACACCTATTGATTAGAACAGGAGACTGTTCTGTTCTACTCTCTAATTGGAAGACATTTTATTTCTGCATTGTAACACTCAGAAACCATAATTTCCTGTTTCCTCCTGTATCATAACACTTTAAACATTCTTAACTTTTATTAGGCATTACTACAGTTTGTCCTATTTGCTATGGCACATACCAATACAAGCACAACCACCCACAGGGCTTCACAGAAACACAAATTTCTCTATGGCCCCCCTGTTTTTCTCCTGAACACTTGTCTATAAAAACAAAAGACCAGACCAGGCCAGACTGATTTCCCTTGCCTCTGTTAGCAAGGAACACACACACACACTCACACACACACACACACACACACAAAGTGGCACTGATTCTGGGCTGCTCTAAAAACGGTTCCAGCAGCAACAAGCAAACCAGAAAATAGCTTCCACTTGTTGTTTCTCAGTATCTGGAGATCTGTTCTCTGGAAAGGCCTGTCTCTGGCTGTCAAAACAGAGACACACAAACACAGACACACACACACACACACACACACACACACACACACACACACACTCAGAAACAGCAGATACACATTCAGGAAATGAAAACATGCAGCCAGGAATAAGAATAAGTAATTGACTGAGGTGTAAGAAGGAGGGACAGCAGCTGAACAACTAGATAATGGGCGTATATGTATGTGTTTGTGTATGTGTTTGTGTATGTGTATGTGTGACTGACTGCCAGGATGGGTTTATGGATACAGGCATGCCAACATGCGTGTGTATGTTGTTTACTTCCGATGTGTGTTTGTGTGTGAGATGGAACACAGGGGTCTTTGTTGACCAGCTGTAGTGAAGTGATTGGCTTGTTCGCCGTTGAATGACAGCAGCCCTGGTGCTCCAAATGCCCAACAAGGATGGGCTGGCTCTCAGCTTTCCTCATTATTTTTTGTTTTCCAAGTCAAGTTTCCTCTCATTGCTTTTTTTTTTTTTTTTTCCTCCACTGATCTCATGGATTGCTGAAATCTTGTGACAGCTCTTCACTGTTTTGATTCTCATTCAAGGTTTTTCCTCGCTAGCTTTTAGTTTTTAAAACGCAGGATACTCTGTATTTAATATTCTTAAACATTATGCATATCCCCACTGGTGTACAAAACAGAAGTAAATATTTTGCGGTTTGTATCTACTAAGGATTCCCAAGTGAAAGTTTTTTATTTTCTTTTAAATTTTGTTTCATATACTTTCGCCAAAATTTCAAAAGTAGTTTGACGTACACTGCATGAATATCCATCAATGGGAGACAAACACACAAATCCATAAAAAGCATGTTCACGCATATAGAGACATACACCAAGTAATAACCGAAAGTTGCCTCGGGCACTTTGTGGCCTTTGTTGCTGCAAATTACCTCAGTTCTTGATTAAACAAAACTTCAAAGTGTCTAAGCTCTTAAGTTGCCTTACACTTGCACACACATACACCGAAATAAATGGTAACACTTAACCGCTATACGAAGTGACACACAAGAGCGCGCGCACACACACACACACACACACACACACACACACACACACACACACACACTATACAAATTCCTAATTACTCATTGGTTTGCTGGTTAATGATTTGACTTTAGAGGAGAGGGAATTAAATGGTTGACTAGGCAGACTTTTTGCGAGGTGTTCAGCATACACAACCTTTTCTTCATCTTCCTCCTACTCTACCTCTCTTCCCTATCCAGCCTCCTGCACTCCACTCTGCATAGTAATGCCTTTGAATTGAGCTGTTCATTCAGCCAAGCACAGATAAGTGCCGAATAGCAGGATGAACACAATAGAGAAATAAAAGAAGGAAGCTGGAAAATCGGGATGGGGGTATGGAGCTTTTAGGTGGAGATGAAAAATGGTTCTTTCTCTCACACACACACACACACACACACACACCTTGACAAGGGTAAGGAGAGGAAAGTTTCAAGTGGACGACAAAAAGTAAAGACTTCTGCACGCAGTCAGCCAAATCCTCAGTAGATATACAGTATTCACAGTTTTTTTATTATTATTACTTTAACTATGAAATGAGCTTACTGGTGATATCAGGTTTTACCGTTGCAGAAGGGTTTAAATGGCAAGGTGGTGTGTGGGCGGTTGTGTGTGTGTATGTGTTTCTAAGCATATGTGTGCATGCAAATTGATACATTTGTGCTTTCTGTGCTTCGAAATCCTGAGCCAGGACCGCAGGCATTTTGGAAACAGAATAGTGAAGGACAAACATGTGATGGAGAGCATAGGATGTGAAGGAGGATTTACAAGATTTGACAGGAAAAGAGAAAAGTGGGATGAGAGAAAATCTAAGAGACATACCAACAACTCCACAGGGTTGTGCTAGCCCCAGTGATTAAAGGAATATTTCAGCTTTGAGGGGAGTTTTAACTAGTTTTTCTCCTTTCAGATTTTCTTTTATGTCTTGGCATGTAGTTTTAAACTCCTAAATTAGGTAGCAGTAACTCTTAAAGGTACCATATTTGGCTCATTTTTAAGCTCTCACTCTGATTTTGGGGGTCTGTTTACTTGCTCAAAGGTTCAAAAATTTTACTTTTTCTGACCACTACTGCAGCGCCTCAATTCTCCCACTGTCTGAATGCTCAGTTTAAGTATCTCTTTAAGGCCCCCCTTCTGAAAAGCCCAGTCTGCCCTGATTGGTCAGCTCTCAAAGGCCTGAGCAGGTACCCGCCCAATGTGTTTCTACATCTGCTGTTTTTTTTTTGTTTTTTTTTTTGCAAGCACAACTTTGCTGAAGTTGTGGCTGAGGGCAGTAAGGTAGTCAAGTTGTGACATGACAACCTTACTTAAGTACTGATGGCTTGTTTGAAGGCACAGTTTCTGAATACTGTATGCATCTATCCATGGATTGGGCATTATGATTCTTCGTCAGTAGTTATATAGCACCTAGGCCTGCTTTTTAGAAATACATGAAATCTCACAGTACACCTTGAAGAAGACAGATGCCTCAACATTGAGGTGCAAAAATAAAAAGTCTACACACACGCACAGATCTATACTTGCTGTTCTGAGTCTCATTGCCCAATGGAGCACAAGCTGGGGGCCATCAGAACCCTAAACCATCAGGCTGAGACTGTGCCCACAAAGACAGAGGGGAAGGAGAAGGAACAGAAGCACATCAGGGGAGAAGGAACAGAAGCACATCAGGGGAGCACTTAAAACCCGCGGATACCCAAACTGGACCTTTTTCAAATCCTCTAAAAGAACCAGAGCAGACAGAGAGGAGAAATGTAACTCTCTGTAAATGAATGGCACAACATAGGAGGGTCAACTCCTAAAGTCAAGACTCTGCTGTCTGTCCACTTACATCTGAAGGAAACAAATCATTCCTTTGAGGACATCTTGGCCAGAGAAGACAGACAGTATGAAAGACGTGTGAAAGAATCCATCTATGTTGAACATGGAATGACCATCTTTGAACAGAGGAGGTGGCCTACATCATTACTTCAGCCTCACCAACCAACTCTGAAACATAAAGTACAAACACATCACCAAACACAGGGATAATAGAGTATGTATGCGCAGAGTGACACGATGTGCATGAAGCCAGTCAACGGATACTGGAGATCATAGTACTATTCTTCATCAGAGGACAATACAATATGTGCTTGCTTTCTTCCTGTGGCCAACCATTAAGTTTCTTTGAAAGGTATTTAAATTGGGATATGAAGGAAAAAGTGAAAATCCCCAGAAAACCAAGTGATCCTATGTGCTCATCATTGTGAATTTGACGATTAAATCCTAGGAAATACAGTGAGAACATTACGAATGGCATTCATTTACTAAATACAACATGAAGGGGAACCCTGTACTAACTAGAGATGTCATGTTTGTGGCTGCTACATGTATACAGTAGTATGAGTAGGAGTTGCAGCCATCTCCATCAAAAACAGCACGGCTGCCCTTGAGCAAGTCACTTAACCTGGATCTTCGGGACCTGTGCACCTGCAGAGAGTAGAAGGTGCACTTAAAGTAGACTGAAGTGCTCCCCGATGAGTCATGTGGAGCTGTTTGAATGTGAAGCGGGGCGCTTAATAAAAAAGCTTGTGTGTGTTTGTGCACCCAGTTAACCTTGTCTAGATGAATAAAGATTAAAAGTGAAGGAAAGGCACTGAGGAGATGGAAGCACTGTTCACCTCATGTCCACTCCCTTAGCCAGCGTGGAAGTTCAGTGGCTCTGAGCTTAGTGTGAACTGTTGACCAACTCCTCTTTTGCAGAAAGCATATCTTAAGGGGTACATACTCGGGTCACAGAGAAGTCAGCTCAAAGCAGACCATCTGAGGAGAGCTTTTCTCTCCCCACGCTCATACACAGCCCTGCCCACTTCATGTCTTATCTAAAATAACACATGGTTGTCCAGTGTCTTGCTCCCATCGAGTTACCTGCTAGGCTTTAAAAATGATGGCTCTCTCCAGTGGTTCATGCTGACTGTTCTGTGCGTGTGTGTGTAGAAGAGAAGCACGGGGGACAGTGGTGGTGGTGGTGTGATTGTTTGTTTGCTGCAGAGAGGAGGGAAGAGCACAGAAGTCAAACTAGTTCAGGGAGTGTGGTGAGGTGGATTAGTGGGTGGTTAGAGGTTCTCCCCATTATGTGCCAGGGCAAGTGAAGGAAGAGATAGTGAGCAGGAGAAACAGAGGAGAGGAGGGAAGAAATGGTTTTAATGAAGGGGTCAAATTGAACTCTGCATCGTTCTTAGGCTTCCTCCTGCTGTATGATATGACACAGTTCCTGTTTTATCTTCACAAAATCTGTTAATTTATAAGTTCAGCTCCCCCTCTATAACAGCATGCCATGGCTTTGCAAAAATAGATCAGTGGATCTTGTCAAAGCGGAAATGAAGGCAGTCATAATCACATCAAAACAAGAATGAAACCCATTGACGTAAGCCCACGCTTTCAGAGTGGCCACAATACATGTTGTTCTCCAAGAGGACCAGTGCAATTACATTTCTCCAGAACAGAAAACATTTCCACATATAGCCTGGTGTCCTCAAAATCATACCACTTTATTGTCTTTGCCTTTTTGATGTTCGCTGACTTTGTTGAATTGCTCCTGTGCTGTTTCTGCAGACACACAGTCAAACTCTGTTCTTTTAAGCTGCATGTGAGTAAAGTCCATTGTTTTGATTTAATTTACACAAATGCCAAAGCCAGTGCCTCATAAACTGTTGTGTATGTGCATAGTTCAGTACATAAATCAACAGACTTTTGACAAATTTGCAGAGAAATATTGTGCTCTCACTTGCTTTGCACTTCTTTGTATTGTTTGTAGACAACATAATGTTTGCTGAGGCTGAGCTTGCAGAAAATGCATGTTCTGAGTGTGTAACACAGTGTTAATATAACAAGGAACTGTACTTAATCACTTCCAAGACTCTATGATTCTTCTGGGACCCAGAAAACAGCTTAAATACGAAATAATGTGAGCGGGGAGTGTCTTCAAGTTGAATACAATATGCAATTTCCTCTTAAAGTCCCCTGCAGTCAGATAGTCTTATGGCAGGCATATTAGACGTGTAGGCCCATAATTATTTTGTACGTTTTGTGAGTTAGCACCTTCAGGGCAGGATGTGGTGAGTGGAACAAATGCTCTTGCTCCTAGTCCCAAAGCTGCTTGTTTGACTGCTCGTGTCTTTGATGTATTTAATTTCATTGTGTGTTTGTGTGTGTGTAATTGTGTGTGTGTGTGTGTGTGTGCCTGTGTTCACAGGCGTTCTCTGGAAACTCCAACTCGGAGAGCGCAGTTCGCCATGAGCTGCAGCAGGGAATCGTGGCACGCTTCCTTAGGCTTGTCCCACTGGACTGGAGTGAGGAAGGACGGATCGGTCTTCGCATAGAAGTCTATGGCTGCTCCTACTGTGAGTGGAGACAAACACACAGAAACACACCCAGTCTTTAGCGCCCATCTATTTTTTTCCCTTCCACATCCACTTGTTTTATATTAGACATGAGACACTTGTATTTCATACATTCCGACACCTGTAACAACCTTAATCCTCATGCTGGGGCTGGGCAATACATTGATATGATTTTGTTATCATGGTACAAGCCTATATGTTGTCATCATCATCATTTCTCAACTTGCGAAAGTGTTGTTAACACTCGTCCTTACCCCCTACCAATAGTTGTCACTACAATATTTTTATACTGATTCAAGCTCGACTATTATATTGATCTGTTTCAGTTTACAAAAACTTTTTTAAAGAACCAAAAGCAGAAAAAAATGCTTGTGGTAGTCAATCATTGAAAAAAATCCTAGGTTAATTTACTGTCTGAGTGCACTGATGTCTTTTCACACGTTTAAGTTTATTGTTAAACTGTAAAATATCCTGCGTCCATTAGACGATTTATGAGTACATTCTGTTTCCATCAAAACATCAGCCGATAATTTAGATTTTTTTAATTTAGTTTTTTACCCCCTTTTATTGATATCAGCATCGGCTCCAACAATCCGCTGTTTGTTGGGCTCTGATATCAAACATTGTGATATTTGATTGCGTCTAGAAATATCAAGATACATATTGCATTTCGTGATGTTGCCAAAAGCTATTGCAATATTATTTTAGGCACATATCACCCAGTCCCATAGTTTCCATTATCAGATGCTCACACATTTCGATACTTGGCTATTTCCAGCAATATTTATAATCATCGATCCGCTGGGAGAAGCTAATGATAATTTGACAGCTCCAATCAAGTCACAATGGGTTTTCATCATCATGATCAAACCCAGAGTGAAAACCTGCGTGGACGCACACACATACACACCACGTGCAGAAATATGCAGAGCACAGTTACAGATTGACGGACACGTACAGATGCACGCAGACTTCCACACTGTCTTTCGCTTTCTAACAAATGTATCACCCAGGGAACTGACTCTTGCAGCCTCTTTGCTCTCATCCTATTAAAGGCTGCCAAATTGATTTTGATAACAATTTTCAATTAAGGTTCTGCATAAATTACTGTTAGAAGTGACACACGTACATCTTTCATTCCGGAGATGCGATTACACTGTGTGTGTCAGTGTGTGTGAATACAAGGGTATGTATTGCATTCCAGTCAGCCTTCACCCCTTTGATTATATTTCCCTTGTTTCATTTCCTTCCCATGTTAAAAGAAAAGCAAGTCAGTGATGATAAGGACAACAAGATGTGGTACAAACACAGAGAGACGCACACATGAATGCACAAACAATAAAGCACATAAATCAAGCCCACATTAAGTTTATACTCATCACCTGTTCCCTCAAACTAAACCGCAACTGCACTCACAAACAACTTTGAGTGGAAATAATTGTGATTGCTTTTGTGCTTGAATAGTGTCAACTTGTTGCTGTTGCTATTTTTTGACTGTAGAATTGCTTCTGCCTCTTTATTTTCTTAACAGTGTCAAATTACTGTGTCATTTTCCTGAAGGCACATTTGATTTTAAGACACTTAAATGGTGTCCTGCAGGTTCACAATCACAGACCTTGTATTCTTTGCTTCTCCAAAAGACAATACAGAAGGTGGGAAAGGTATGCAAATTCCCCAAAACAGTATAACAAAATGACCATTATTAGGCTCGGTCTGATGAAAAATAAACAGACAAGCAAGTGTAGGAATGACAACACAATATTGCTCCTGGCTGTTGAGCACCAGCAACTACTGTACATAAGTTGTAAACTCTAAAATTTCACGAGTTTCATATCAGCAACACTGTCTATACCGGCAAACAATACTAATAAGAATAGTTTACAATCTGACTTTGACAACAGAAACAGTTGTCAAATTAGGTTGGATCCATGTTTTTTTTTAACACTGTCAGTCCACCTGTTTGTCACTAGCTTGCTAAATGTTAAAGCAACTACACTTAGACTGGGGACTACACTGATTAAAGATTAGATTTATGTACATTTTAATTGATCTATTTATTCTGCAGCCTCTCCACTAACTTGTCAGTAGTCTTCAGACAATATAGCCAGTGTTACAAATGTTCCTGCCGCAGGTCTGTTGAAATCTACTGGCTGCCATTCGATGCATGGCAGATTTGTGTGTTAAAAATGTCATCTCTTTAGGTTACAATTACCTTTGCTGTCCTTTGCAGCATTTTTCACTGGATGCAAAGGCAGTTTTATCCCTCTGAATGATACTGTACCCAGTTTAGGCCCATTTGCTTGCAGAATACATAATTTTCTCTCTATCTGAAACTCCCCTTCAGCCAGCGCTATCCCACATAATGAGAGATGCAGTACAACAGAGAATTTGCTCTCCAAAATCCCCCAACAGTAGAATTAGACTGAGGTTAAGCAAAATCCAGCCACAAAAAGATAATGAGTTTCACTTTATCCTGCCTGTAAAAAAAAAAAAAAAAAGAAGAAAAGAAAAGAAAAAAACAGCTACTGCTGATGTTAACCTGAACCAGGACCTGCTACGGTGGAGCCCCATAGTGGGTCATCAGGAGAACACTGTAATTATGGTTAAATCCCAGATGTGTTTCAGGTGTTAGAAATAAATCATGATAAAATAGATTGCGTGGTTTAATAGTTTAGCTTTCTTACAATAAAATAACGCTGCTATTTAAGTAAAGCTTAGGTAAAGTACAGATAAAAACACAGATTTGTTTTAAGATTATATGCTTTTGTTTGCTCCTTTAACATGTCTTCTTTCAAAATACATCAACTAAAGTACTGTATTTGAGGGAAATGTTCACTTTATAGAACGTTACACCTCTATTCCACTACATCTAAGAGGCAAATAGTGTATTTTACACTGCAACATTTGTCTGACAGCTTTAGTCACGAGTAACTTTCTTTTTCATGCTGTTCCTGTCTAGTGAAAACCATGTGTCTGATAAATAGATCTGAATGGGAACTTGTGTGATAACCTTAAACAATTACAGCAGTGAAATGAAACATAAAGATTAATGCAGTATATATATATATATATATATATATATATATATATATATATATATATATATATATATATATATATATATATATATATATATATATATATATTAATCCAAATCCAAATACATCACTGTTAAACACTGACTGGGGCCATTTTTTCATCATGTTGTAGCTAATATTGCTAACTTTAGCTAGCCTGCTAACGTCGCTAACACTAGTCAGATGTCGAATGGAATTGTGTGTCTATTAGAGGTGTGGAAAATTCTCGATCATATGATGCATTGCAATGCAGGTGTGGAAGATTCTGTATCTGTGCATAGACAGAGCATAATCGAGAGTCTGCCGCTGATGTTGGTTGTTAATTGTCTGGCCTCAGCTGGACAATATAGTTACTCCCATCGCAACGTTGCTCCCATCGGTGGACATTAGGCACACGTTACTTATGTAGTGGGTATGTTGAAGGGAGGCAGAGATCATCTGTGAGTGATTTAAAAAAAACTCACCGCATTATTTTGAAATGGACATCTCTGGGCACAGGTCAGATATTATGATCTTGCTGGAAAGCACAAACTGGATGAGACCCACACTGAGCGTGACATCTGCCAGTTACTAATCACATCAGCCATTTTCACCTGAAGCTAATGTCAGCAGCCATTTATAACAAACAATCCCAGGTCTGAGGAGGCACAGTCAACTCTGCTGTCCAACTCTGAGAGAGGTGTGTGCAGCAGTCAATTAATGCCTGATCTTAAAAGCTGCCATGTGAAAACAATATTATTGTAGATTATAACAAACATGTAAGGCACTGTAGATTAATAAATGTTATGTTTTTGTGATGTTTATATATTGATAAAGATGCAGCTTGCAACTATAAAGACACATGATGCCGATGAAAACACAGATGCCATTTGATACCAATGGATACCAAAAGAGATTCTTTCTACAAGCTCTGTGGATGTATTGATTAAAATAATGATTTGTCTTCATACAAATATATCAATATGACCTTTAAGTAAAGGTTCTAAATGATTTTTTTACCATGGTTTTTAGACCAGTGATGACAAAACATCCAAAATGCATACATAGGTGTTCATTTCACTCCAGATTTTAAACATCAAATTTCAAAACACTTAAAAAATAATTGTCTTCATGTAAGTAATCAGCTGGGGAAGCTTCATGTTTATATCTATTAAGTTTAATTATTACCCTTTCTCCACTTGAATAGATTTCTGGCCCAGATATCCTGTCATTCAACAGACAGACAGACCATTGATTGAGGTACTACTACAGTATCATCAAAACAACATATCTATTTTCATGCCAAATAAGTGCAACACGTTTCTGTGTTTTTGACAGATATGAATGTTGTCCGACACGCCTTGAGAACTATCAGATGAGACACATAATAAATACACAATCGGGTCAACACATGCTTACAACTCAGATATCAGAGATAACACAGAGACACTCACACAGACACCTATGTGTGTACACACACACACACACACACACACACACACACACACACACACACAAACTCCCTGTCGTGGGGATGCGTCATCTCTCAGAGTAGTCTGTCAGCTGTGCTTTGAAGCCCACAGCGCGCTCTCATGATTACGCTGTCACTGCTCCTTTCTTCAGCATTCAGTCAGAAAATGAGAACTCATACATTTTGTCTGTTCATCTGCACATCCCTCACTCCCAGACTCTCTGGTTCTCTTGGAATCAACTTCTTCCAAATGTTTTCCTGCTTTCCCCATCCAAAGATGAAAGAGAAGCGAAGTACAATGTTGGGCAACGAGAAGGAAAAAAAGGATGAAAGAAGAAAGCACAAAAGAGAAGTAGTGGGAGGAGAAGGAGGCAGATAAATATAAATGTTATGTTCCAGGCATAATCACCAAATATGTTGGTTGTAGGTGATAATTCCTAGGTTTTGAAAATGTATGATAATTAAATGCAATATTATGACTCATGTAGGACTGTGCACTGAAAAGCTGTGTGTGTGTGTATGTGTCTGTTCCAGAGCTAGAGGCTATAAAGGAGTTGTGATCCACCGTGCTGTGGAATTTACATGCTCATTTCCATTTTGATTAACACAGGATCAACAGAAAATCAATTATTTCATAGATGAGTCAGGAAATAGTACAGCCAGTGTATGAGCGAAGGGGGAGTCAGACAGAAACAGAGTACAAATTTAATTTTCTATACAAACGAATTCATCCTCATGTGAGTGGAATTTCAAAAGCATGCAAGCATATCACATCTGACTTTAACCTGTGAACTGTTTATGCCAGTAATACTCTAAATCAGTTTACAGTATGATGTATCACCATCATCAGCTGTGAGTCCAAGCAATGCACATGTACAGTTTTGTTTATAGATAGCATCTATTTTTTAGCAATTACTTACATAGTGGTCAAAAAGTGTAATAACTTTATCACGTTATGCACTGGGACCCAAAAAGACTACAGTCCAGTGGGGTCCAATGATATCTGGATAGTAGAGAAGCTGCACAGTAAATTAATTTTAGCCACAATTAAGTTGCGGAAGTAAACCAGAAGTTAGCCAGCTGCTCTGTCAGAAGTCTGTAGTGCACCGGCTCTATGGGCCCCACCAGAAAGTCATCCTGGTCTTTCTTGCCTTCAGGTCAGGAATGACTTTTTTAAATGCAAAAAAAATGAAGTCATCAATCATCTTCATGGTATCAGCCATGAGAAGCAGCTACCTATCAGTTATCAGCATCGGCTGGAAAAATAATCTATATCATGTATCCCTTAAACAAACAGTTTAAAGAGCATCATTTTAGCCTCCAGGTTGAGGATTTGAATGAATATTTACAGCACAGCCCTGTGCGGCAATAAATACAGTATCAAAAACCTACAGTTCTTTTCACTATGGAGAAATGTATTGATAATTATTGTAATTTCAGTATAATCTTGTCTATTGAACATTGATAACAATTATACTAGAGCAAGTATCTTACATGTCATTAATTTGGCTGCCCTACCAACAGTCGAACAGTGCCAATACACAAATACCAATTATATGAAAAGCATGCAAATCCTTGAGTCTAGGTAGGTCAAACCGCCAGTGACCTGCTTTTGTGCTCACCTCCACCTTATTTGCTATAAGCCCTGTTGACACATGTCGCCATGGATACAGTTTAACATTATAACTACTTCTTCACCACTTGCCATTTAAGTGCACCCTCGATTTGCCAGCAGCGTGAGGCAGGTGGCATCTCTGTGGTGTTGCTTTACAATGGCGGATTAGCAAAAATAATGAGCAGGACACTGCGGATATGTGTGTATGTAGTCAGACTAATGTTAGCCAGTCAGTGCATCTCTCTCGTGGCCTGTCAGGGGGTACAGGGACCTGCATGGTGCCATAATTAACACAGAAGCAAAGTACTGCTGTATTATTGGAGATCTATGGGTTTTTTTCTGTTGTGAGTCACCTCTTTCAGCCTTGACTACACACACACACACACACACACACACACACACACACACACACACACACACACACACACACACACACACACACACCTAAGTTGATCAAGCATTTGGTCAGCTTTGGCCAATCATGCCTTTCTCTGCCATCATTCTCCCACTGTGCAGACTTTAATTCCCCTCACTGTCACGTAACAGGTTGTGACGTGGCTTTTGCATGCCCTGTTGTTTTGTTGAAAACCGTAAGATCAGGCAATTATCCAAAGTGACACATTCAGAAGGAAGAGTTAGTCTGAAGGACAACATGGGCAGTAACTATTATACTTGTTATTTTGCCATTTGAAGTGGAGAATATATACAAATAATCTTTGTAACGTTTGAGTTCAGTCTGTATGTTTCAAGTGTTTGTCAAGTAGCTCCACACACAAATGCCATTGTGTGAGGGTAAGTGATGCACTGAAAGCAGCTTCTTATTTGCAGATCCTGATAAATCAACCCAGTATAATATATTTGAAGATTATATCAGTTGTTTAATGCAGCTGTCTGTATTGAACCTCCACAGTGAACTCAGTCGCTCGCTGTCACTTCACATCTCTGGTGGAAATCCACCATCTGGGTCAGGGTCCAGAATGGTGCAGTCTCTTGGGTCGGGGTCTGAAAACCTCGGCCATCTTGTGTGCAAGCCATCCCAGCTGCCCTGGCTAGACCCCAAGTAGTCGTCCCCTGTTTCTGCAGCGCAGTGGGTCAACCTCTCCCCCTCTTTCTATCTCATTCTCTGCATCTCACAGTGGTCTGCACATGGTGGAAAACTTCTCCATCCTCCATAAAGCCTCCCTGCTGACATCAAGCGCTCAGCTGAGCTGGCAGTCCTTTTCTGAGTAGCACACCTCCATCTGCAATATCTCATAAAACAATTGGAAAACTGTCAACTAACACCACTGTTTCCACCATAAACGTGACAGGAGAAGATGATGAGAGTGGTACAGAGAGAGAGAGCTGGAGAAGGAGACAGAATGAAGTGATGAAAGGAAGAGGGAAAGCAAAAAGAAGAGGTGAGAAGAAAGGGTAGTCACAGAGAAAGATGAAAGTGGAAAGCGAGAGCGAGAACTAGTGCAAGAACAAGAGTGATGTGGAAGAGAGATGGAAAGATGTATTTCTACCGAGTGAGAGGCAGCATGGGATCATTTGGGAAGCACTGAAGTTGGAGCTAAGGCAGCAGATGTAATTTTAGTCCAAGCCAGCTCCACAGGTGTTTATCATGAAAGGACAGGCCTGGCAAAGTTGTGTGTATGTGTGTGTGTGTTTGTGTTTTTATATAAGTGACAAAAGCAATACAGCATGAAAGACTGAGGGACAACGTGACTGTGCATGAGTGTGTGTGCATATAAGATGATCCGATCTCTCCTAACTTATGTTATCCCACCATGTGTTCGCCCTTTGCTACCCTCTCCAACCAATTACACCACAGAGACACACACACACACACACACACACACACACACACACACACACACACACACACACACACACTTCCGCACACACGGAATCTCCACACACAACTCTATTTATTTTCTCAAGATCTGAAAACATCCTCCACCCCCTTTCCTTTCAGTCCATTTTTTTTTGAACATGTAAGTCTGTCTTTGGAGTTAATTGTGTTGTAAATGTCCTGCTGCTTGTTAACTCAAGACATGACGTTTTATCTGTAACTTCAGGGGTATGGTGCGGTAGTATGGTGTGAGTTCAACTGTAAGTAAACCTTTTAATTTGAGCTTTTTATAACTGTGGATAAAGAAAGCTTTCATAGACCCACAGGAGTTTTCAGTTCTGTCTGAGTAGACCTCTACTCAGGTTGAAGCGTGGCAGAATTTTGGCTCAGCCCAACGGCTAATCAGCCGTAAGACGTGAAAACACCTGGAGGATGTGTAATATCACATCCTGCCCTTCCATGTTTTTCTTTGTTTCATGCACATGCACATTCATATTCATTAAGCATCTTTTCATCCTCCTCAATTTCTCAAAGTCACCATGTGGGGAAGATATATTGTAAATCTAACAAAAGTATTTTATTTGTATCATTTGTTTTCCACAGAATTATATAGGTCTCCCTTGTACGTATGAAAATACAATGCATTTATTGTGAGCAAGTGTCACTCCTCACTTAGTGTTGTACACAGCAGTAGTGTTTTACACCTGTATCTAGTTTGCATGTATAATGGAAATATTAGAGAAATTATTCACCCTTTTTCACAGCAGACGTTTTGACTTGTCAAATTAGGAAAAGCACAGGTGTTACTGCATAAACGAGGGCTCAGCTCTCGTCAATTATCCCAACGTGCCAAGTGAAGGTGGGCCAGCATGTACATGATCAGAACCCAAACAACAGCAGCTAAAGGGAATTCAGCGATCCTTCATTTTATTACTCTGCTTTTCATAGTGTGTGTCCGATAGGCCTTTTCCAAATTTTGACATTGTAATCATTTGAAACAATAACCATTTATGTTGCAGCATTAATTATCTATAAAGCTGACATTCTCTAATGCACATAAATGTATACAACTCAGAATTATAAGAAAAAAATGTTGTATTTTATTTTGGGTTTGTTTTTGTATAGAAAAGTGTTGGCATTAGTGTGCTCTCTGTCAGCTAGGTACCCAGGTCAATTACCTATGTGCTACAGTTTACCTGTATTGTGTCTATCTGTTTGTGACTATTTATAGGGGCGGGTGTGATCAACTTTGATGGACAGGGTGTGATCTCATATCGTTTTAAGGTACTGGATTTACTTCCTTGACATGCCTTTGTTATAAGTTACCAATATATACTGTGTATATAATAAATATCCTGTTGGGTTTATGTTATTTGCTCACTTTTACACAGGTGAAGAAGATGAAGATCATTAAGGATGTTATTGCCCTGAGGTTCAAGACGTCAGAGAGCGAGGGTGTGATTCTTCATGGGGAGGGCCAACAGGGAGACTATATCACCCTGGAGCTTAGCAAGGCAAAGCTTCTGCTACAGATAAACCTGGGTAAGCAACACATGTATGCCATTCATTTAGACAAAGTAATGCAAAGCAAAGGTTCTCTATATGCTGATCTTTGCTGTCACAATGACTCTGATGTAGCTGGATACTGTATTAAACCACTGAAGACATGTTTTATCTTCAGATAAGATTCATTCTTTAGAGAAGAAAAAGACATATTATAACAAGTACAGCTTGAGCTGTCTTTAAATATTTGGAATGAATTATCCAACTGACATGTCTAAAGCAAAGATATGTCAGGTCCAGCTCTGATACTTAGATGTAGAGGTACTCAGTCTTATGCATACAGCTGCACTACACTTGTGTTTGCAGCTCTTTGACAGACCAAAAGATAGCATTATCTTGGAGCAAAGACAAAGCGTCCGGGCACAGCTTTTTACCCTCTACACCTTTAACAACTGCCACAACAATCCATATAAGCACATGAAGCATCACCCACTGTCAACCAGCTGAGTTCCTGACAAAACTGCTGTAACTTACTGGTGTAAGTGTCTTGACTCTTATGACACACTTTTGGTTGTTAGATGTGCTATTGTTGCATCGAACTGTATTCTAATGAGGATGAATACATTTGCAAACATGTGAAACTAATGCACAATGTTTAAATGTGTAAAACAAACTTAGGAAACACATGGACAAGGTAGAGTCATTTCCCTTTCAGTGAACACTGAAAATGATAAGTGACTGTTTTGGCAAATGTCTCCCAGAGTTTAATACGTTTCTGAATAATACATGTTTCCTTCATTAGTCTTTATTAAGCTCCAGGATTTTGAAAACACTTTAATATTTTAAGGGTTGTTCTTGAGCTTTAAGAGTAAACTCAAGAGTAAACTCAACTGTTGCTCATATACATAATACCCAAGTTATTTTATGCTTGCCAAAAACTGGTCTTCATTTACAGTGTCCAATGACTGTCTTCATTTACAGTGTCCAATGACTGTGTTTTGCACCTTAAATTATTTTGATATGTTAATTACAGGCAGTAATCAGTATGGCTCTATTCTGGGTCATACCTCTGTGACCACCGGCAGCCTCTTGGATGACAGTCACTGGCACTCAGTGGTGATCGAGCGCTACCGTCGTAACGTCAACTTCACCTTGGACAGGCACACTCAGCACTTCAGGACAAATGGAGAGTTTGACCATCTCGATTTGGACTACGAGGTGAGACAGAACACAGTAGTATGCCCTTTGAGATGAATGAAGAATGAATCTACTCTTGAACATAATACATACATTCGTGTCCAATCACAGGCACAAGAGCTACTGAGGAAATACATGTACAATTCTATGTACAGTACAGCTGCTGAATCATATTTGTTACAGAAACTTGCACTTCAGCTCTTTATTTATAGGTAATCTCAGCCTGACATCATGTTAATAACAAAGCCCTAGGATGCCAAATGATTCAACAGCTGTCACTGGTGGGTTAAATTATGAAAAAAAAAAACTGGTAGACCATGAATGAATTGAATAACTAAAATGTCAACTCATTTACTCAGCTCCCTAAGCTTTGCCTGAGTAAAGCTTGTATATGTGTGCCAGTCCAGAGCAGCTGTCTATTATACATGTGACTGGCTACTGAAAAAAGAGCAAATATATTCATTCTAGTTAAACCAAAGAATATTTACTTTCTCCATCAAATACAGTTGTTAATTGTAATAGCACAGCATCTATCAATTACACTGCTAATTTAGCTGGTTGTGACAATGTGCACTCTCATTATACTTTTAATGAGTAAATGTTTAAGTCAAGTTCGTTAAACCCTGTAAATGGGCAAAGCTAGCGGTAGTGCAAACATGGTCCTTTTCCAAGTTCCCTCAGCCGGTAGTCTATTTGGTAATTTCTTGGCTCCAAACAAACTTGTTTATGCCAAGGTGCATGGGTGGCACAGCTGAGGCTGTGTTTTTGCTCATTAGGTGATGCAATCCAATTTAATGGCTAATTCTGACATGCAATTCTACCTGTTTGGACCTGTTTTAGACCATGATGTGTAGTGGTAAACATGGGTTATCTGCACAAAACTAGCTTGCAGGCCTCATTTCATCAATGTTTGAGAAGTTGTGCATTTGTATTTTGGAACTTGAGCTTGGTGAATATCAGTCCTCACACAGAAAACTGAGTGAGAATTCTGGTTTGGGACCGTTGGGCAGTCCCAGTGATGAAAACAGAATACTGTTTCTGGTAATGTGAGCAGTTCTCAAATCAAATCTGAACCCTCCCAAACTGCTGGGAGTCTCAATAGTGCTGTCTGATCATTTCAGACCTGTGAGAGGCACTGTCTCACCTTTACTTATTTATAGTTTTGTTTTTTTTTTTTTTTATCATGCTGTTTTCTTTCTTCAGCTGCTTGTTATCTCAGTGTTCTACCTGTCCTTAGGTGCCTCGCTGATTTTGCAACTGCATCTTAAACAACTAGAGTGCAGTACTCATCACAGGTGGATGCTTGGCCTCCACTATCCAAGCCTTGCATTGATACCACACAGGAAATTGGATATTGGTTTTACTCTGTGCTATAATGCTAATCCATAAAACTCACATAATTAATGCAAGTCGGTAATGGAATGCAAAGAGTTCAGCTAATAATACTTAAAACAGGAAATTGATTTTGGAATGCATAATGGGTATGAAATACCCTCACTTGTGTGTAATATGAGCATGTGCATGGATGTGTGTGGCTGTACGCAGGGCATGCATGTGTATATATCGATATGTTTGTGTGTGAGCATCTGACAATTATCAGGCGTTGCTGATATGGCTGATCTGTTCCAGTGTTAAGTAGGATACTGAGAAATGGGGCAGGTCAAACCACAGTCCAATTAAACTGAGGCTGGCGAATTAAGGGATCTTTAGGGAAATCTGCAAGACACAGTCAGCCGGGAGGTTTTGTGTGCGTCGCTGTGGTGAAACCTGAATGGATCCCGGCAGTGTTACTGCTTGACTGAGTTTTTCTACCAAAAGCAAATTGTGACCAGCTTTTACTCAAAGTGTACCACTGTACTCCAATCTAGTACACACACTCCATCTTGATTGTTCATGCGTGTGTGTGTGTGTGTGTGTGTGTGTGTGCGCCCGCGCGCACATCTGTACGTTTTATGCTCCAATTTGAACCTGCAGACTAAATATCCGGGTGCATTTGTGTCTACCCTTGGCAGTAATTACTAAGACTACTGGAGCGTCACCATGGACAGATACAAATGCACACACACAGATAGACACATAACTGGTAATTGCACTCCTCCCTCCATCATCTTGGCTTCCCTCAGAGCCAGCAGCTATGTCTGAAGGAGCAAAAAAAAAGCCTATGTACAATTGTACAAAAATATGAAACACGGTTTTCATCAGCTTTGTCCTTCAGCGCTTCCCACCAGATGCCTATTTATTAGCCTCCATCTCTTTGTCTCAGCTCTCTTGTCATCGCATCAATTCCCCACAAGCCACTGGCTTCTCCCTGTTAATGTTGTCTCACACCCCTCCTATGATTTTCCTATGCATGTGATGTATATGTCAATAGCATACTTATCTCAAGGTGTTTGCTTAAGACTTAAGATTTGTAATTTTCCCCTTCTAATGCAGACCAAATACCTTGGGATTCAGTTTGTGGTTGACACTGATTTTCCTTCCTTTTTACAAATTTGGATGAGTAACTGTGGATCAGACTTTGTCTACCTGTCTTTGCATTCATTAACTGGACTACACTTAAGGGTGGTGCTGCAACATTTGTCATAAGCTTAGTTTTATGTCATCACATTTTCCAAAAATGTTAAGAATACATGTAGAATTGATCAAACTGCCCTCATTATTATCTTGTTGTTATCATGATCAGTCTTCACTTAATTTCACTAAAGGGATGTATGTTTTTTCCCATAAACAATAGTTGGTTTCTGTTACAACCCCTATCTCCATAGAAATTGAACATAAGTGGCACTAGTTGGGGAGTGTGTTCTGAAACCTATTATAGTATTTTGTTGCAATTTTCCTCATTTGATAATTCGTCTGTTGCTCCTGTAATCCCTTTCACTGTGGGGAATAGCTAAACGACAAAGCATTTTAAGTTCCTGTTAGATTTCACAGCAAAGCAAATGGATTGCTTTTTGCAATGTAAAGTAAATGTTTTACCTCTTTTTCCTCTGTTTACTCTAGTTGAGCTTCGGGGGGATGCCGTACAGTGGGAAGCCAGTGGGAGGAGGCAGGAAGAACTTTAAAGGCTGCATGGAAAGTATCAACTACAACGGAGACAACATTACAGACCTGGCTCGCCGAAAGAAGCTTGACACCTCCAGCTTTGTAAGCTCAATTTCCATGCATGCTCAGACACACACACGCAGACACAACACTTCATTTCCAAACATACAAATCTGAAAGCCTGAAAAAGCACGCTTATAAAGGCAGCTAAATACCAAACATGCTCATTATTGTCACACAAACTCTTTATCTGACCTGAGTGAGAGGGCAAATAATCCACCGTGCGAAAATAGTTTAACAGATTCATAATTAATCAGATACAGCTGACCCATCAGTGGCCTCTCTGTGTGTTTGCCTCCTGTCCTTGTCCTCCCTCTTGATCTAGTGGCTGCCATTTCACTGCAATCTACGAATATAGAATGTGGAACAATTTAAACCTATCTTAACAGAACAAAAAACATTAAATGACTTGCTCCGCCTCATCAAATGCATGGCTCTCTGGAGGTGATTTGCCATCCTCAAAATGAGTTACTGAAAAGCCTTGGATAGACTCAGAACTCTCGTCTCTCCCCATTTCCTGCTCTACATCAACCAGTGGACAACAAGTGTATCTTCTTCGATCTCTGTTGAACTGATTGAACAAATGGAGGCACTAATCAAGTTCATTAAAGCTGCACCTCTAATTCTCTCTGATGACTAGCACAGCCATTCATTTCTAATCAAAACAGACCTGCTCTCAAATATCAGAAAAACAAACTCCAGCAGGGGCAATCAGGAATCATCTTTAGTTGGTAAGGCAGCTCAGTATTAAGTGTTGATGATTTGATTAACAGCACAAGGTTGGAGAAGCTCTATGGTAATTAGTGCTTTAATTCTACAATAGTGTTTGTTTTCCTCCAGCACACAAACATCACCCAGGTTTAGCCCTGGTTTCAAAGACAGGGCGAGCCAAACAGCGACATTTTTGTGATGTGTACAGACAACATCTGTCTTTGAGTCTAGCTTCAGTCAGGAAAATCTGAAGGTAAACATGCAGAAGCTAGATTCAAAGCAACAAAAGCCCGGTGAATAAATACATGAATATCTAAAGTGCTGGGGCATTTAAAATATTCAGACAACTTCACATACAAGCCCACATTCAAAGGATCAGCTTTGCTTTTGACTTGTCGCTTTGAAGGTTGATTGATAACTTCGTGTTATCTCTCTTTTCTGGTATCTCTCTCTCTGAATCTCTGTCTTGACAGCGTAACCTGTCCTTCTCCTGCGTCGAGACCCACACCTTCCCAGTCTTTTTTAACGCCACCAGCTTCCTACAGCTGCCGGGCCGAGCCAATCACAACACAGTATCAGTGAGCTTCCAGTTTCGAACATGGAACCCGGATGGGCTCCTCCTCTTCAGTAATCTTGATGATGGCACGCTGGAGATCTCCCTTGAGGACAGCAAGGTTGTAGTTCACATAAATGTGACGAGGACGACCAGCAACAACCGGGTAGACCTATCGTCAGGTGAGTTTAACTGTGAAGCTGTTTCATTTGGTATAACATTTATCTTCAGGGGTAGGAAGTAAGGGGGACAACTTTGGTGAACTCAACAAACAACTGGGCCAGAGCAATGTGGAAATCTTACAAAACGCCAGGGCTGCATGTAAATTCACAAAAATATATTGTTATTCTGATATGAAGCTATATGTCATCTTAGATTTTGGATGTCTTTATGCTGTGACATATCTTTCCCTGGTGTTAAAGACAGCATTACAGTAAATTGATGTACATTTTCTAAACACAGCAGCCTGTTGAACTCATGCTAATACTGTTCTGCTCAGTCATTGTATCCATATTACAGATTAATATATATCAAAATCTCATTGTGTTAATATTTTGTGAAAGTTATCCCCACAATATTGTTTCATTATAAATATCAAAGTATTTGGTCTAAAATATTGTGATATTTGATTAAGTTTCCCGGTACTAGCATCAACATAATTCAAATGATTAAGATATATAAAATGACTTATTGCATACAGTATGTGTATACAGCAGGTGTTTTGAGCAAATCTTTTTTATATAGTTTCTTCTGAGATCCAGACTACTAACATGGACTTTCCATCTTTCTTGTCATATCAATTAAGATATTCCTCTTGGTTTAGGTTGGATCTGACCTCCTCACAGACCGCAGCTTTACATGGCCTCGATTTATGTGGTCTTGAGCCCAGCAATGTTAATAAGTAGTCCAATGGCAGAGTATGCTTTCCAACTAATGAGACACATAGAAGATGTTTTGAAGCTGTAGCTATGGGATCCTACTTTTCTGCTTTCTGAGACATAAAAAGCAGCAACCCGAGTAAACACATCAACAACTCTTAACTAAAAATCTTCATCATAACTGGTTAATTAAAGCATGTTGAACTGGAGCATGAGTGCTGCCCAATTGCAAGGACACAGAGCTTTATTATGATAGTTAACTGCAATACACATTCATCACTTAAGTCAAAATGATTTACTTCATTTTCAACATGTCTTCACCCTCTCTCTTTCCATTTCACCCATCCTACCCTACTCTTCCTCCCTTACTCCATTATTCCTATTTCCTGCCTCGCCTTCTTTCTCTCTCCCGTTCTTTCCCTTTCCTTAGACACACTCATTTATTCTGTCCACTGCTGCTTTAATAGGCCATTATGCCCAGGGGTAGGGATTATTACAGAGTTACCCTCTAGGCTAATTGGGCTTGAGCCTGCGATTACATCAGTATTACTATAATGCAGACACACAAACACAGACCCGCACACTCAAACACAAGCACCCTCCTTTGATTCTGTTATTAGGATCTCTAAGAAAGAAAGCCACACTGGCTTCTGGCTTCAATAACACAGTGGGAGCGCAGTAGACTTGTAATGAAATGCTTAGTCCCTCTTAATGGCAAATATACTGGGGAGAGACGTGTCGATGCGCACACACTTAGAAGAAGAGGGAAAAAAGAGGGTTCTCACGGAGTCTGCACAATCTATTTTTCTCTTCCCAGTGGGGATAGTTTGTTTATGAAGCTGTTTAGCAGCAACTTATTCAGACATATAATCAGACATCTGCTGGAAGCTAAAACCAGAGAGACTCTCTCCACCGATGGTTTCATTTTCCGATTTAAACCCATTCAACATTTCCACCACATAAATATATGTGTGACATACATTATTAGCATAAAGTAAATTCACACTGGTGTAAATTATTTCATATCAGGTGTCAGTCCTCAGAGAAACTCTGAGAATCCTCATGGTTAGGTGAATGGCTGTGCTGCAACACTCATCACATGCACAACCTGTTGTTTACAGTCGTGCAAATGTGATGTGAAAACTGATAAGCCAAGCGTTCGAGCACTTTCCCACCTGCCATGATGGCTCGTCTAAATATAAACTACTTTTGGTTAAGATGGATACATTGAGGCAGTGTTTTTCAATCCTTGTCCAGCCTTGTTTTGGGAAAATCCACGGGTCTTGAGGGCTGTCCAAACTCACATTTCAGTCAGCCCACAAGGGCCCTCAAGTGGACTTTCTGCAGACTTCCAGGCAGTCCGCTTGGGCTGCAGACTTCATGGATTTAACTCAACCACAGTTAATTGCAATATAAATATGACATTGTAGAACTTATTATGAATGTGGGAAACAATTACATTATTATAACATTACTAGAATGGTGTAGACTGTAGAGGTAATCACAATGCATTTTATTATCATATTTAGTTCTCTGTATCGGTAGCTTATATTTTCCTTGGAGTTTTATGCATCCGCAGACTTGACATGATGACACGTCACAGTATGCAAGACTGAAGAAGCGAGGACTCAGCCCTCATACAAACGATCACCTCATCAAACTCTGCTGAAGCCTGATAACGACCTATTCATTTGAAACTAGTGTGTCGGAGCAGAGAAAGGCCTAAAGCGTGCAGGGCACTAGGACCAGGATTGAAATACGATATATTAAGGACAGAACCGTAAATATCCTAACAAACATCTTCACCCTCAGTGGCAATGGCTGTACTGCTGTTGTCCACAACATCCATCAGATTCAACAGAATATGAAATTAAGATTGTTTCCGTGATGGATGAGCACCCTAGTGTGCAGAATTTCTCTCATTATTAAATCACTGTTTTGCACAAAAAGGCAGAGAGATGGATTTACTGACCTTATTTAGAGACAATAATGGACTTGTATTTCTATTGCGCTTTTCCAGTCTATTGACCGCTCATAGCCGCTTTACAACACTTGTCAGATTCACCCATTCACACACACAGTCATACACTGATGGCAGAGGCTGTTGTGCAAGGTGCCAGATGCAAGTATCTTGCTCAAGGATACTTAGACTTTCAGCTACGAATATCTGGATTCAGACCCGCGACCTTCCGATAACTAGATGAGCTATAGCCGCCACTACAAAACTCAGATGTTTGTTTTTGGCCATACTGCTAATTAATGTTGGACATTTAACTGGTTGACTATATGATGCCTATGTTGCTGTTTCTTCTCAGGGTGTGCCAGTAATGCACACACCCAAACTTATTTTAGATTTGTGGTGTCACAATTTTGTGGTGGTGTTTCATGTGTTATATTGTAAGGATATATTCAGGTCTGGACCAAATGGATGATTCATCAGCCTTTTAGTGCTTGACTGTGTTGTGAGCAATATTCTGAAACTGCAAGTTTAAGTAGTTCTGTTCTGAAGGATTTGTCTCTGCAAACCCTTGGTGATTAAGCAGGTGCAGTTTAAAGGCAAGGTGGTGGATTAATGCTTCATATATCTGATGGAATCCAATCACCTTGAATTTCTTCAAAATGTTTTTTTATTGTCTCTATTGGAGTCAAAGCGATGGGTGCAGTAATTGCAATTGGATGCTCACACAAAACAATCTCCATTTGCATACAAGCATTACTGAAAAATGTGTGTGTGCCCCGCAGATATTCAGTCTTGTATGTGTGACTTAGATCGAGAACTTTCCTCGAGGCTGTTCATGACCTGCAGGAACATGCTCCTCTCTCCTTTGAGAAAACCTCTGTCATTTCATCCACTTCCTCCTCTCAAGCAGAGAGACAGAGGATGAAGCTAAAGGGAAGATGAGGCCTTTGAGAGAACACTACAGATTAGACTGCGGGTGTCCCCTTAACAGTGTGTGTGTGTGTGTGTGTGTGTGTGTGTGTGTGTGTGTGTGTGTGTGTGTGTGTGTGTGTGTGTGTGTGTGTGTGTGTGTGTGTGTGTGTGTGTGCGTGTGTACGTGCGATAATAGAGAGTACTTAGTTGTGATTCCTGCAGGGACTCTGATCTAATTTTCCCATCACTTTCCTTTTACTTACTCATTAACTCTCCAACTCGCCTCTCTTTTGCTCTCATCACTCATTTGTTGGAATTAGAGTATACAACAGCTTTGCTTCAGCTGGCCTGGAAAATGTTGCCTTGATGGCAGTTCAGCAGGACCAAAGCATGTTTTGATGTGCCCAAATACAAATCAAGCTCCTATTTTCCACATTACCTACCATGAAATGATCTGATAAAGCAAAGCCAGTGGAAGAAAAAAAGAGGCCCCTTTTATACCTGATACAAATAACTGGTGAGTGTTGTTATTTGCCTTTGAGCATGTGTGTCGAAGATGCTATCCTCTGATCGCCCCTCTTGATTAATTATCAAATTATTGGGCGCAAGCATTGTTTCCATGGAAACGATGTTCAGTGTCTCAAGTGCTTTTACAGTGAGAAATCTAATCTACCAAAAGGGTCCTCATGCAACAAAGTGAGGAAATATGTTTTTGTACTCCTGTTTCATTGTCACGGAAGACTGAAGATGTAAGCACTGATGATTAATCTTGAACTGAATAGATCTTGGTACTATAACTTCACAACTACATAAAAATATGATTTGGCCCTCTGCACCTCCTTGTATAATCTTTGACAGTGACGAGTAGAAAGAAGGTAAGAAAATTTGTAAAGAGAACTGAGGATTGACATGAGGCAAATTTGGAAGAGCTAGAAGACAGTATTGTGCCTCATTGTCACTCCTAGACATCTTTCTGCTGTCATCATCCAGTCCTGTAGCAATAAAGCACTGACATGTCCAACATTTCATTGCTTAATTTCATGTCATTACTTTTATTAGACTCTTTGCACATTATTATCACTAATAATCTTTGCATTCTAAATGGCTTTTGTTTTTTAAAAATATTTCTATATGTGTATCTGTGTTGCTCTCTTGCTCAACACCCTTTTTGCACTTATTGATTCTTTCCTTCATTATTTCTATAAATCAGTGTACTTAATGCCACCAGTATAATGTTTCATACCTTAGTTGAGAAGCAAGGCTGATACCAAAAGAGAACAAAGCCACAGGCAGCACACACAGTTTGATTCAGCCACCTCTAACGCCAAAATATTTTACTATGTTGAAAACTGTGTGTGTGTTCTTGCATGCATGTGTTCACACCCATCAACTCAGCCAGGAGTAATAACATCAGTTCCTTAGAGATGCAGATATACCATCAGTCTCTCTCACACACACACACACGCACAAGGTTACTTACACAGTCCAAATAGGAAGCATAAGGCATTACAATAATGGAAAGGCCTGAGGCACAGATTTGAGGGGGAAAAACATACTTCAGCCACCCTGATTATAATGTTATATTGTTTCATTCCCCCAGAGTGTATGTGTGTGTGTTTGTGTGTGTGTGTGTGTGGCTATGTAGCTCGGTGCCTATGAGCATTTGTGTCTCTGTGTATATGTGTGTATGTGTGCGTAGGCAAGGCTTAATACGTTATATTTTCAGGCTTTGTGTGGCTGGCATGCTGCCATTCGGGAAGACGTGCAAAGCTCTTCAAGCTACCTCGAAAGACCGAATATTTAGGAGTGGAAGAGATGGGGGGAGGATAAATTCATGAATGCTAGGGGGCCCCATAAATTTATGGCAGACAAAATTCAGTTATACTGTACATACAGGATCAATATGTAATAGACACAGGTGGGGAGGAGAGGACAGGAAAGAAATGTGAGTAGAGAGGAGGAGCAGTAACAAAAAGAGAGAGGATGGGGAGGAGAAAGGGAAGAGAAGCAGGAGGGTAATGTTTCTGAATATTTTGTGCGCTGTGTGGTATTCCTTGCATGTTCTACAGGGAGATGAAACTGAGGAAAAAAACAAGCCATAAATTATATTTGTTCCCCGTGTGTAATGTGATAATATGATAATTGTTGTATATTACTCTCTGAAATCAATGTAATCAGTTTCTGCCTCTGAGAATTTGATTAGTATTCACCTGGCTACCTCCTATCTACTATGATAGCTCCCACCTCCTATTTTCCATTTTACCAGGGGGACTCCTCATTAAAAGGACCCATGTAACTGTTTCATGATGTATTTAGTAGTTTATGAAGTGGTGAACATCTCACTTGCATTGGTTTAAACCCCGTAAAATGTATCCTTATCTCCTACTCTTGGTTTTTACAGCTGTCTTTGAATACGGATTAGACAGTTAACAAACTGCAGTAAATTATTAGCAGCATTTGGCTTTTTCTTCAAAAGAGCGTGATTTGAAGGTTGTTATTTTTCTGATGTTTTCATTCCAAGTCCACCTCAGTGACTTTTTGTACAGTTATCGATCAGTTTTTTTTTCTCAAATCAGTTCAAAATCCTTGCAACAAGAATGGACTATTTTTCTTTATAAGAGTTTCCGCTTCTCTCATACCTTTGCCCTTTTTCACTTGTTTACATTGACATGCCATCCTACGTTATTATATCTTGCTTCGCCTTGTCCCCCCCCCCCCCCCCCCAAAAATCCTATTGTTTATTTATGTTAGCTTTATCTAGCTCCCCTTCACTCTCAAAATTGCATCAGTCCAATGCTCCTGTCTGTTAGACATCATTGATCCATCATGGTATGCAGTATATACTGCAGCTGAAATCAATTGCAATACAATACCTGCGCACTTACACACAGACAGATAAATAGACATGAATCTGGGGTGTTGGCTTTCAGGGTCTAGACATTCTAACTTTATGATGCCACGGATCCTCTCTGAGCCCCAACACTGTATTTTGGATGAATTACAAGCAATTTGCTAATTGTCAGTGACTTCATATTAAAAAAAACTGTACAGTTTGAGTGATAACTGGCTATAAATGGAAAAAGTTATTTTCTATTTTATTATCCCGGTCCAGGAAATGGCTTTTATTTGCTGACTCAGGCTGACAAAAATGGTGATGATAATTAAAACAATGATGGTGACAAAATGCAGTTAATTCTTACTGAGGCAAACTACTTACTGAAAATAAGGTTTTGTCTAGAGTCTAATTTGACTGATGATAAACATAATGAAAGCCATCTGTTTAGCACAGGTATACTGAGCACAGCTCAGCGTAAACTTCTGACTTTGTATGCATCAAGCTACTTACCAAACCAGCTACTGCATAAATTGAGTCACTCAATGAAAAATGTTAAATGCAAAGCACATCCTCCCACATTGACAGAGATTTAAAGTGAAGAAAACACCATGTACAGCCAGCTCTATCATTAGATGTAACATAGTATTTGCCTGGTTTCTCAGTTTCTCAGTCTACACATCAGCCACTTTGTCTTTCTGGCACTGAAGTTGAGTCTTGGTGACAGTCAGCTCCACCCTCTGTTCTATCCCTATGTTTCTTCACTCCTCCAGCTCAGCCCAGATGTCAGGGTTGGTGTTGCTGGCTGGCCCACTTATCTGTCTGTTTCAAACATTTTATGCTTTACTAGACTTTCTTTGACACGTTTACTTTCTACCAGAGCACGTGTCTCATTCAAACAGTACAGCAGGAGTAAAAGTAACTTTACGCAATGGAAAACTTCTGATGCTCTCAGATATTGATCCAAACTATTAACTACTGTTGCCCCAGCAGCTACAGTTGGTGTTTCCATCAAATCTGTTTAACTTAAACTAAATTAAACCATTTTATCTGCAAGGTCAATATGCAATATGCAATATGCAGTCAGTTACATTGTCCTAGATATTGAGGATAATTCAGTACACATGTACCATGTTTACCTTGTAAATGCACAGCAATGCTTGATTTCAATTTAATTGTTTAAGAGAATCTCTATTGAGACATATTTTATTCAAACAACCTAAAGTAATTAGGTTACTTGAATTAAGGTCATAGACTGTATATAGCAACAAATAATAGGCCAAACAACCCATAACATTAAACATTAGCATGCACAAGTGCTCAGTACTAAAAAGAAAAAAAAGAAAGACATGCAGTTTTCTAGCAAAATGGTACATTCTCACTTTAACTCCATACAGTCTTTACCCCTGACATTGTTGTACTGCGTTAAATTGAGCAACAAACCTTGGGAGAAAAAATATCTCCTTTCTATGATGCCAGGAGCTGCTTACGTTCATTCACATATTCGGGTATGAATTAGATGTAGCGTATTAGACCGCTGGAAACTGAAGAACTCACAAATATGTTGTTTTAATAACAAACTTGATCTGACAGTCAGAGAGGGAACAGCAGGAAACCACTGAGGGTGTTGAAGTAGCCACACTTGTCAGATGTACGCAGACAACACTTCCATTTTCCAGCTCTAAAATGAATGCTTTTGCAATCCAAGTACAACCATTGGTCACCTCACATTTATAACATTATATATAACATTCTCCGATTATCATGATATAAATTTACTGCCATCTCCTCTCATGTTGTTGAAAGCACTGAATATGAAATAGACTCCCTTTGACAGGTGCTGTAATGTAGACCATCAGAGAGGTCAGCGTTGTCTGTATTACATTGTGAGTGGAAATGCACACGTGTTCCAGTGACTGGGTTGTAAGCCCTGCCCACATTTGTGAAGACTACTTTAGATGAATGGAGTTGCAATAATGAATGGTCCAGTTTTTCCTGAGGCTTGTCAAACCAGCAGAGAGAGCCAGCTTGGGAGTGTCTACAAACACAGATTGGAAGCATTTAAGGAAGCGTATCAGAGCCAAAAGATTAGAGAGACTAACATTTTGTGCCAAATTATGGTAACATGTTTAAATACAGCAATAAAACAGAATGGAGACGCTGTGGGAAAGACATATATTTTTAAAATTATTATTGTTTTTCGCTGACTGCATTTGAAGAATATATTCCAGGTCTCTTATCGGGATCCCTGGAATTGTCCTTTCTATCTCATCCACTCTGTTCTTTGTGAGCTGAAGTTCAGTCCTAGAAATATCCAGCTCATCCCTGAGAGCTGTCACCACCTTCCTCTGCTCCTGCACACCTCCAACCCCTCTGGGAGGTCAGGGCTGCCAGTTCTGCCAGGACTGCTGCTTGCGCTAAAAACATAAAGCCAGTCATTTCTCAACTGCACTTTTAAGATTTTCTAGCATCACGAAGTCGGTGATTTTGGTAATTACATACCAGAAATGAGCCTCTCAGCCTCTTCCACACTTTTCGTCAGGAGCTGCTGCTCAGTCTTAGTCGCTTCTAGCTCTGCTGTAATTGCTGTCACATTGTTTTCATTGGCTGTCAGTCTGGAGCTCATCGCTGAAATACCATAGATGCTTCAAGTAAGGCTGTCTGAAGAAGCATTTCATAACCTCTCTCATACAAGTACATTTCTGGTGTGTTACTGTTTATTGCTGCTGATATTAAATGATATTCGACTTACACCCAGTCTACATAAACCATCTGTATTGACTCCACTGCTCCTTTAGTGTTTAGTTCTTTTATTTCAAGTTTTCACAATCTCCAGTGTGCATGATGATTTCAGTATTCAGCTAATCAGATTCTAAGAGATTTAAACATATATTCATGTCTAATTAAGTTTTGAGCTCACTTTTCCTTTATGTAAATTCTTAAAAGTAATGACTAGATTCCCTTTATTTGGGTTTAGTCTTATCTAGAGCTAAATCAATTTGGTGATGTGGTTTCAACGATCAATAGAAACTAAATCTGCGACAATTTTGCAAGTCATTTATCAGCAAAAATCCCTTCAGATCCACTGGTTCTAGCTTCTCAAATGTGATGTATTTGCTGATTTTCTTTGGCTCCTTCAACTTTGATTTTGATAAGTTGTGATGGACTTTTCAGCATTAATGGTAATTTAAATAATTAGAAGAATTTTGATTAATAATCATCCCATCACTGATAAATCATAGATGATTTGTTCTCCCCTTCTTAAGAACAGCCACTGTCTCTCTGGGTTTACAGTTCAGCCTTGGTATTCCTCAGTTCCACCCTCTGCTCCACCACCATGTCCCTCAGAGCTCTCAGCTCATCCCGCATCTCCTTCTTCTGTAAATCGTGGTAGGCACCTCCACTCTCTGCTTGAGCCCACGACAGAAACAAACAGCAACACCAGCAGCAGAGGAGCCCCCGTTGTAAAACCATAACCGCTCTGGAAAAACCTCTTAGAAATGAAATGGAATCGGATTGTTGCAGAGGCTGTTAAAACACTCTAAGTGAGCCACAGGGGTCAAAGAAATCTCGTATCCAGTGGTCCATGGAACGTAGGCTGATGCAATGTCCGCAACTGTGAATGCAAGAATGATTTCCCATTAACTTTTTTTTTCCCCAAAACAACTACAGCAGATATCAACCGACACCGATTAAGCATCTTCAAAAAAGATCATGCAACATATAGTTGTGTTTAGTGTGTTTGTCTAACGTAATGAATTATCTTCTTTATGCTGATGGTAATTAGGTGCATTAAAATCTGCATAACTCACTGAACTGTTGCCTCTGCTGAATATTAAACGATCCTTTATGAAATGACAGTGGCTTTTAAAAAAAGTTTAAAATTTAGCAGTTCCCAAATGGTTGAATTCAGTGTTCTAAAATTCTCAAATGATATTATCGCTGTAGTTCCCGTTTAATATTTTATCCCATGAAACCATCCTCAACCTCTCAGTTTCTTCATTTCCATTCAATTCAAAACAAAAACAGAGCAAACTGACCAGTCAGCCTTTCACCTTGTAATCGGGCCCCTGGGCTTGAATGACAACTCTAAAGTAAGCCATCGAACTGTTTTATCCAGTCAAATCTGGAAAAATCGCTCTCTCCTTCATTATCAGTGCCGTTTTTATCTGTGGCAGACAGCCAGCATGGCGTGATTGGAGCTGGTGTGTTTGACATGTGTGATGGGAGAGAGGGAGAGAGTGTGTGACGTACCGCATATTTGCGTTTGTCTGTGCTTTAGAGTGAAGATTCGACACTGCTATCACTGATAAGCTCATCATTCAAAGCTATTGCAGGTGATGTAAAACAGATGAGGGGACACGAGGTTACACAGTATCTATTTTCCATTACACTCAAGAGGTTATAGAGAGGGATGGGATGGAGCAGAGTGCTTGATAGTGATTACATCAAACCAATATACAGTCAGAAATGTGATTATCAGCGGAGGAGCACGTCAAGGTCACTTTCTACCAGAACCAAATGTTTTGTTGTCGTTCAGACAAAGCAGACGCTATTTTTCCTGCCAATATTACTTTTCAGTTCATGGCTTTTCAAGTACAACACAAATGCTGTCAGCTGTGTCATTGTTTACTTTTTTTCACTCTGTCAGAGTCAAAATATGCATAATCACATTCATGATTGTACTGCGTGCGTGTTGCATGTGTGTGTTTGTGCATATTTAACCAGCACTTCACTGAACAAGGCCACAGCAGTCACCCCCTCAGCAGGTGGCCATCTTGGCTCTTCATCTCTTTGGTCACTGCTATGATGACGCATACACGTACATGTGGACACCCTGGTGATTGAGATTAATTAGTGCAGACCCCATACTGACATCAAAGCTTAGGTCTCCGAGTGCATTCGGGGAAAAAATAAACCATGCAAAAGCCTCACAGGAAACACACGGAAACTGTCACACAAAACAGATGCACCAACAAAAGCTTGTGCACTCTGTAACGCGCATGAGTCAGATGTATTGAAACATGCGGTGTGCTGAGGTACAGGTGTATTGACTTGAGACCCTCGAGTTGCACGTGACCGCACCTTGAACTCCGCTCCAGTGTCCTCACCATCGATGTATTACAGTCAGTGAAGCAGTGAGCGGAGCCTAATTGAAAAAGACGCACAATGCAGCAGATGGCCACCAGAGGAGAGGAATACAAAGACAGAGAGGGGAGAAAAAAGTAAAAAGTGAAATGCAGAAAAACAGGACAGGAAATAAAGACGGAGAGATGGAGGAAAGAATCGGGGACAGGGAGGGAGGCAGGATGAATAGAGATTGGTGTCAGTAAGAGGTGATGTATAGAGGAGAGGGTGATGAGAGTGAGCTGGCTTCTCTCTCGGCTCCAGTAGTAATGTCCCTTTCCAAAGCATCACTCAAATTTAATGGAGCACAGCTACAAGGGAAGAGAGAGAAAAGGAGAGCACAAAACCTGTGCACGAACACACACACACACACACACACACACACTGACACAGACAACGCAGCACATTACAGACTCGAACACACTTCCACAAGTGCTCAAAGCCCGCATGCAAAGACAGAGAACACACACACATGCACTCTGGTACTCAGACGCAAACAGGGTTCTCGGAGAGTTAATGGAGTTGAGGCACAGGGGCCTTGAGACTGGAAGCCTCACTCGGCTTGGAGCAGGGGGAAGAGAGAAAAGACGGAGCGAGAGAACAAAAGAGGAAGGACAAAGAATTGGGGAGCGATGGCATACAGATGAGAGAATGTGTTGAAGTGAGGAGAAAATGCGGTCGAGGCAGGAATAGAATCCTCCGCCGAGGATGTCTTAACTCTGTCTGAGGCCATGTTCACCAGGCAGCTTGGACAGAGCCACGCGAGTGGTGAAAAAAAAGAGCAGGGATGCAGTGGTTGTGGAGAAAAAACAACTGTATGATGAAGTAGAGGGTAAACAGAGAGAGATAGCCACACATCACAGACAGAAATTACATTTCCTGGTTTCACCACCCACATACTTCTCACCCAAGATGAGTCACCCAGTATTTTTTCTTTAAATCCCTGTCAGGCCCTTGATATTACACTATATCCTCCTCTAAGAAAGTTACCTCTGACCCAGTAAAAGAAATCAGTCTCTTTTTTTTGTGATTAAACTACAAGTCAGCAGTCAAAAGACAATGTGGGTTAGACCTGTTTTAAAGTTCACAAATGACAAAAGAATGTGGAGCAGCATTTTAATAAACTTGGATTTATTGTTCCAAGAAGTAAGTCAGCCAAACCTTTTACTCACCAAGAGGGTTTTACACTTCAAGAACATGATGTTCAGAATTGTGTTGGCATTTTCTGAAGGCACTTTTCGTCTCTGTCCCCCCTCCCTCAGGTTCAGGGCTTAACGACGGCCAGTGGCATGCAATACGTTTGGTTGCCAAGGAGAACTTTGCCATGTTGACGATAGATGGCGAGGAGGCGTCTGCCGTGCGCTCCACTTCGCCTCTTGCCATCACCACGGGAGGAACCTATCACTTGGGAGGTAAGGGTCGAACACAACACCATCACCACAGATCTGACAAACACACTCTTTCCAGCATCCATTCGTCGTCATCTCATGACATTCCTCTCCTGTGGCCATCATGGAGGGAAGGGGCGCATCAGAGTTTAAGATGGCTGCGACGCTCACAGAGGTAAGAATGCGACGTAGCGGCCAGTTTACATCCAGGTTGTGTTTCAGTTGATTGGGAATTATAAGAAATGCTGCTCATTTGTCTTTAATGTTTGGGTTCAGTGTGTGTGTGTGTGTGTGTGTGTGCGTGTGTGTGTGTGCGTGCGTGCGTGTGTGTGTGTGTGTGTGTGTGTGCGTGTATGCGTGCGTGCGTGCGTGTGTGTTCAGGCTAAATCTCTCTGCAAATGATTTATCTTGCCAGAAATCTATATGGCAGTAGTCAAAGTTCAGGAAGTTGCTCACTTAGCAAGGGCACAGACACAACTAGACCACTAGATAGACACAGCAGCACACACACACACACGCAAGCAGAGGAGACTACAGACAGACACAATCTGTCTGAATTAGGAAGACGCCAGGTTAATGATGCCAGACACCGCTGTCCGTCTGTCGGAAGACGGTCCTCATCTATGTGTGCATATGTGACTGTGTGTGTGTGTGTGTGTGTGTGTGTGTGTGTGTGTACATTTGGTGTGTGTGGGCACCTGTATGAAATTACAGTAACTGAGAGAAATGGGCTCTGATAGCTCCATAAGGCCTCTGTCCCTCTCTCTCTATCAGAGTAAAATCTCCTCTATCAAGCCAAACCATTTCCCCAGGCCAGTCAATAAGGATCAGAGCACCTCACACACACTCACCCACACACATATCCACATTCTCTTATTCTGTTGTCCATCTTAATTTACTCCTCGCTGCCGTTGAGTGAATCCCCCTTAAGCCCATGATGACTCTGTACTTTTTATTTATGGAATCCAGCTTGGTGAGGCCTTGATATGCTAATTGCATTCACACAAGAAGTGTCCAACTTTTTTTTTTTTTTTTTTTTTTTAAACTTTCACTTTTTACTTTTTTTCTGGGGTATTCCTGCATTTTTTAACCTGTTGTGTTTCAAAATCACTCAATATCAACACTTGATCTTTTATAATCACTTACGCCTGTTCACACTACCTTTTCCCTCATCTTTCCTTTCTGTATGTCTTCTCGGGTTGCTCTCTCTCCTCTTTTCGCCTCTTTCCTCTCATACTTCCTTTCTCCGTTTTGATCCAGTTGCTGATTTATTGATTTTTGCAAGCGTGCTAGGAATCAATAGTGGCTAAGAGGAGAGGATCTCTATAATGTCTTTACCTCTTGAAGGGGAGACAGACAGAGAGAGTGAGAGAAAGGAAGACTGAAGGGAAAAGAAGATGTATAAAAGATAGGAAAGAAGAGAATGTGGAGATGAGGAGAGGACAGAGTTTGTGGCAGGAGAATTTAAAAGATAGCAGAGCTTAAGAGAAGAGAAGAAGGTGAGCGCTGTATCCTAGGAGGAACTGAGGAACTGCAAGGAAGGGTGACAATGAGATGTGAATGCCCAGAGGCAGTACCTACATGTCGTCAAAGGAAACATATGGCTTCAAAAACACATAATTCACATATTTGTATTCAATATCCATGCAAATAGAGAGACACATCACAGTCTTTGGTATGTGTTATGTACATATTCTTTGTTTTGGTTTCATCCTGAGGAAAATATCAAGCACGGGGCTTTTATCTATTTGCAGCATCAACGTGTTAACATGTAGAAAAGAGATTTTTCAAGCTACTTTTTTCACAGCCTCTCACACCCACCACACACAAACTGAGCACTAGCGCAGCTAAGAACACGTCTTCACAACGAGTTTATACAAAAAGATGTCTGTATGTAGACTAACTGTTTAGCTAAGTTAGCCAGGTCTCTTGGATTTTGGCAAATTCTTGTAAACTCAGCTAGTGTAAGGAGAAAATCAGCCTAACATCCCTCTGACAGTGGTAGCTACCTGCAAACAGAGGGAGAAGGACAGAGGACAGGAGGAATAAATGATGCTGATTTCATTGACATCTGAGATTTTTTCCATTGAGATATTATTGACTTTTCTTGGTGACTTTACTGTTATAAACATTACTGTTGCTTCTCTAGAAATGACACTGGTGCTAAACAGAACTGTGGAGGCCACTGGGAATTCAAAACTGCTGATTATCATTATGGCAAAGAGTACAAAGTGATATTTGGGCCACCACTTCATAGGCAATGGAAGACACTTTTGGAACCACTTCAGCCATTTCATTCTTAGTTCAGACTTGAGATTTCTATTTAATGGGAACAGGTGTGTGTGTGTGTGTGTGCTGTTGCAGGTTTTTGTTGTTTTTTTTTTTGTTTGTTTGGTTTTTTTTGGCTTGCAGGATTTTTTTTAGCTTTTCCACAACTGGGTTTGGATTTTACTTGGAGCTCCTGTTGTGGTTTTAATAGTTCATCAACCACCAATGTTAATGAAATCTATCTACATGAGACGTACAGGCAGAAATATTCACAGACAAGGTGACGTGTTTAAACTGTGTTATGTATGGTGACATTTGCCATCTTCCTACCCTGCTCTCTGACTCTGTCCTGGAAGTTACAGCAACAGGTGACCAAATGAAATCATTACCTTAAGTAAAATGATGGATCTCTCTTGGTTTTTGCCCATTGGTGGAAACATTTGTAATGATAATTACACGACACAAAACTTAACACAGGCCTAGCAGTCTTCATACATTTTGCTGCAGAAGTGGACATATCTTTATATCTAAAAAGCATTTGACTTAAAACTGTGCATGAACCCTCAGTGCACATATCAGTACTCCACCATCAAGACCAGATTTTATTTTCTCTTTGTCAATGCTTTGCTTCCCCAGTCTTCAGATTTACAATGAAGGCCTGAAGCCATCTGAACCTGTGCCTATGTGGGTTAGTGTGAAGCCTTTGAACTTGTGTGTTGGTTTGGACCACATGCTCTGAAACTCCCAAGCATCCACACACACACACACACACACTCGAAGCCCAGTTAACTTACCACTCATACAAAATATCCGTAATTTTTATTCACAACATTCACACCTCACCACATTCGGGGGCCAATTTCCATCCCAGCACAGAGGGAACAGAATAATATAGTGAGTGCACAAAAAGATAGTTTAGCCTTTGGCTTGCCCTCAATTACTCTCTCTGATCGCTCAGCTTGATGAGTCATAGAGGCCAAGCACATTAAGCGGTCCTAAAGCTCTCTAACAGTATACCATCAGCAGTTTCTATGTGACTTTGACTGTTCTGTCAGTGTGGCCCAATTAGCAGACACCCCTCAGTATCATGAACAAACCATGTTCTTATTTAGATGGGAGGAGGGCTCGGATAATTGCTGAGAGTCATTTGTGTAGTTTCAGTCATCAGGTAGCCAGCCATCTGCTTCAGATTTCATGGCTTTAAGGCATCAATCTGCTGTGATATCATCGGTAACAGTTGTTGATCAGTGACCACGGACTGAGGCAGACTTTGTAAGGAAAGTGATACTGCTACTACAACATGATCTGTCCGATTACAACACATTTTGACAATCACAATATATTTACTGCTTCTTCTGTCATTTTGGTTGTTTTCTAATTGTGGCGCATGTAATGTTTGCTCTCGGTGGAGATTTTAATTTCGTTACGTGTCCGTTTTCTATTTTCTTCTTTTCCTGTACCCCCCCACTGTGGCTTAATGTATATTAACCATGTCCAATTGCCAGATAAACTTAACATTAAGGGTAATCAGTATTTAATTGAAGCATGACTGCCACACTTATGCAAAGACATACATGCATTGCACACGCACTTACACAAAGTCAAAAGCTCGGTGTTTTGACGTGACACTCAAAGTGTAATACATTATGGTTAAGTAAGAGGGGATCAGTGCACCTGGGTAATGGGCCTTTTACCATTAGGACATTCAAACACGTGCACACACACACACACACACACACACACACACACACACACACACACACACACACACACACACATTATTGACATTGAGGCATTTTGTAGGATAATAATTTGTTTGTGTTTAATCAAATGGAAAGTGTGTATGTGTAGGTAAGGCCTACCTTGTAGGGGGGACAAAATATAACCAGTGGGACATAATTACTTTTAGTCTCCTGCTGGCCAAATACTGTCGCTCAGTTTTATGTGATACATAGAAAAAGCAGTTAGCCAGCGGCTGGTTACGTCCTCTTACTGTTTTAATTAAGATTCAGCTACTGCTTGGTTTTCCTACCAGTGATGATCATGTCTGAGTTGTGACACTTTTACAACAGAAATGTGACGCAATAGTCAAACTACATATTTCCCATGTACAGCAGTTGATACAGAAGTACTTTAATGCAGATATATTCTTTTTAATTAATAAAATCAAATTGAACTAATTGAACAGAGTTTCTTAATGCTTTTAATCAGCATTAATATTAATAGCAGCAATGTGTAATATGAGGACAAGCATGGCAACATAAAAATATTTGCTAATTAATGCTTTAATTAAGGTAATGAATTACCTAATTTAACCAAACGGTTATGTTTAATGTATTTTAATGACTATGATGAGACATTATGGTGTTTGAGTAGCATTCCCAAAGAATTTTAAGGCTGTGCCAAATATGCAGCTTAAAAGCTTTTATTTTAAAGTCATTTGAAATCAAAAATGCGTAAAGCTGGCACACAGATGAGGTCACTAGTGACAGTCACTAATGTAAGCTGTAGGTATACTTGCTCTGCTTTTCCTGTTCTGTGGCATTAAAATGCACAAGGCACTGCCTTAACCCAAGGTTACAGGATACTATATTTTAGATGTCAGAGCAACGACAAGACTTGGCTCTAAGCCTCTGTCATCCTGTCCCCAACTACGCCCTCTTAATTTTTCTTCTCCTCTCTGTTTTCTTTGCTCTGCTTTTCCTCCCTTCCTCCCATTTCTTTCGTTCTCTGCAATTTCTCAGTTTATCTTCCCTTCTTCTTTCTTGGCCCTCCACTTCTCCTCTTTCCTCTCATCCCTGTTATCCTCTTTAACCGGGTCGGCCCCTTCCTTTGCCTCCTCTCATCTCCGCCCCTCTATCCTTCGAGCGTCTGCTTTTAAAATCAGCCTCCTGAACCCAAAGCCTATTTTACGGGGAGTAGTTCCTCACTCCTGACGCTGCGCTTAGAGAAATTAGTAAGTGACTGACACGAGACAGCCACAAATTGAATTTCTCAAGAGGCAAGACAGACGGACGCTCACACAAAAACACACGCACATACACCAGGCCATAAAGTCATGCTCTCCTTCCCTCAGGAACGCGGGACAAATGGATATACTAATGAGAGAGATGTCAATTATGGGATGATTCCACCCTGAAGCATGCTGTTGTTTGATAATTTTTGGGGAAAGGAAGATTCTGTGTTTCCTTTCATTAGTTCTGCAATCTTCCTGCCCATTTTCACAACTCTGCCGAGTTGTTCCACACAGTATCAAGAATCTCTTAGCTCGTTGCTTCTTTTCTGGCACATTTGCTTTATGTGCATGAATGAATGACAGTCTCATAATGTCTGACAGCCTTAAACTTTGCTTTCCCATTACGCTATACAGTATACTATGATGTAAAACCTTTCTGACCTTTTAAAAGGAAGTGTTGTAATGCTGCTTTCACTCCAGCTGGTTTATTTGCTCACTTAAGTATAGACAATTTTTCGCTCAGCTGTGAGGAAAAACCTTCCCAGCACATACAGTATAGCATCAATTGACAGTCACAGTATATCCATTAGTGATCATTGTGATGTAGCACACCCCCATGAGTGCTTCCACATACTGTCACCCCTTCTTCCTCATCTTAAAGCTTGTAATGAATTAGACAAGAGACTCTGTGGCACCCACATTTATCAAAAAGCGGCCTATGCTGTCCGTACATGTGCTTTGTGTACTTTTGTGTACATAAATGCGTGCCCTCTTGTTTACATATCACAGCAGGTACATCTTTTCGTTGACACGTGTGCAGTTATGTTTGACAGGCATGCAGCCTATTTTGGTTCAAAGGTGCTCTTTGAGGTGTTTCAAGTATGTGCTGTAGCATTTATCTGTCCTTTTTTTATAGTAGATAGGCACATTTTTGGATTTTGTGAGAATGTTATTTTAGGCTATAGTTTTTGTCTCTGTCTGTCTTTCTTTCTTTTTTTTTGTCTTTCTAAAAATGTTGTTGAGTCGAATCCTCTGAATATTTGTTTGATTTTTTGCGCATCTCAGAATTTTGGCTGATTTCCAGCCAACCTCATCTGAAAGCAAATACATCCCCCTAAAATGTGCTGGGATGTGGAAACAAGTGTTCTGTACCCTGAGAGCCAGCCGTGCCAGTCAGATGTTGTTCAGCTGGTGGAGAGCTGGTGCTGGTCTTCCCGTGTGTATTGTAAGTGAAGCTCTTTGGGCACAACAGGGAGCATATGATAGGGTGCCAGCAAGCCTGCAGGGGTTTATTGCTGCCGTTTCCGATCCTGAGGGGTTATGGCGGATAGAGAGTCTTTGTTTATACTACAAATTAAAACCACACAGCATCGCTGCATTCAGGGAAAAAAAATTAAATGTGGTCAGACAATCTTTGTTTGGTGTGTGTGCGTGTGTGCGTGTGTGTGTGTGTGTGTGTGATAGCTTGAGGATGTGCAGATGTTTGACCACATCTATGCCTAGTTTGCCAATTGTTCGTCTCCACTGGACTCCATCTTACTAATCGGGTCTGCGTGTTCCTCTGTGTTTGCAGCATTCCTAATGATACAGTACTAAATTTTTGAAAAGCACAAAATGCCATTTTATGAGAAAATGTTCATATAAAGGAGGACTGCAAGTACTATTAACATTATTTGTTGCTGGTCATGGCTTCAGAGTAACAATAAGAGAAAACATGGTGCTTATACCAAATTTAAAGCATGAGGTCTGTTGGGATACATTTGCTCTTACTCCTATTTAGCTCAGTAATATTAATTTAATATGCACATTTGTGTAGTGCGGTGCCCAGACGAACATTTATCGTTTAAATCAAAGTGACACAATGGGGCTCTTCAGTACAGCAGCTAATTTCTCCAAGGGGATACAGGAACTACTGAGAGGTGCTTCTAAATGGTGAATTGCATTGCACTATTTGTTTTTTTCCTATCCAAGACCAAGATCTAAAAACAGACGACACCCCAACAAACAGGATATTTTGGTAGAGTTGAATTAAGCAAACACCTTGTCTGTGGGATAGATAGAATAACTGAGCAACCAGTCCCCCGATAGCTTTCACAGCCTACATCCATCTATCCTTCCATCGTTCCATGCGTTGCACCGTTTCTTCTGCCAAGCTGTCAGGAAAGCAGTGCTACCTTTGCATTCATATGCTATCCACAGGACGCAAACCGCTGCCAGCCAGCTGCAGTCTGCTCCGCTTCCCATCTTCTTGCTCCCTTTCCAGCTCTCCCCCTCTCCTCTCTCTGTCTGTCTCCCGCTCCTCTGGAAAGACAGTAGACAGGTGTGGCAGGAGAGGAGGCAGATGGCGAGGATGACAGCAGAAACTTTTGGGGGGGAAAAAAATGATAATCTGAAGATGAGAAGAAAACAATGAATGCAGCTCAAACACACACACACACAGGCATTTTACTCCTCTGCTGCTTTGTTTGCTGGCATGTCAGCCAACTACATAAACTACAATTTTGTTGGTGCCCACATGCACACAGTGCATAATAGGCCCTCTATAATAAGCCTTTTTGATGCATTGGCCTTGAGGCTAATAGGCAGGCCGGAGAGCGTGACAGCTTATAACATCACAATGATGGAGATGTCATTGAGCGGTGGTGTTTTATGAGTGACCTGTGTGCTCGTGGCAAAGATTGAATTCCAGGCCCTCATCTCCAACATCTGACAGTGCACGTACGCCATAATAACACCTGTGTGTGTACACACATTCTGTATTCAGTAAACACATACTGTACACATGTGCACAAAGCCAGATTTGCACATGTAGAATATACACATGACCTACCATCTGTGGATTTTGTGAGACAGACTAAGCAAACAGACAAATATACACATACACACACACCATATGCACACAGTTTTGTCCTAGCCTTGTCCCCATCTCAGTCAAGGCCCAGTGCTACCTCTGGACGGGCCATTGACTCTTGTATCTCATAAAGGCACTGTGTATAGTAAAACCTATATGTCCTCTGGTGTATTGCGGCCTTAGCACTGGTATTAAGGCTAATGGGCCTTGTGGAGAAGCTCTAAAACAAAAGGACTGATGAAGGTTCATGGCTTTAAAAAGCGACAATAACCAGGCAATGTCCAGGTCCGTTGTTCCTCTTCAAGGCTGATGTTGTTGTTAAGTCTAGTATCTACTTCTACAGGAGGTCTTCACTTCATGATACATTTTAAATCATGCACAAAACACTCCATCATTCCTCAGTTCCTTCATTGTTCAAACACAAGCTGTTGTTCATATCATTTTTGGTCACAGTTTATGGTAAGGGTACTTTTATGAATATCATAGATTCATGCGTGAAAAAGAATGAATTAATTACTGTAGTACTTCATGACCTATAAGTAATGTACAAGATTTAAAGCATCTCATGCATAACTTAATGTAAGAATAAGTCATGAATTAATTCAACAACTGAGGCTTTTAAATCCTCATAATTTCTGAGTTATTAACAATGTTCATGTCTCCTACGTTGGTAAGTTTGCTGTAAAAAAAAAAAAAAAAACTGCGCAAGTATCTTGCTGAATTCTAAATGTTGTAAACATGATTAACATTGCATCATCATTTTTGTGGCCCTTTGAATAAAGTGGTGACCTGGTCCATCTTGATCACCAATAAATGCATACATTAATTCTTGTCCATTCGTGATAGTTCATGAAGTGCTGCATAAATTAAGTTGTTTTGCATTAATTTATGATAACTCCTGTACCCGTACCGTACATTTTTACCCTTTTGTTTCTGTTTTCTTCTCTAACTTTTTTATCTCTGTATTTGTTCTTTCTTTGGCTGGTTTCAGGTTATTTTCTCCAGACACTGTTCCCACCCTCCCAGCGGTCCTTCCAGGGGTGCATGCAAGCGATCTTAGTGGATGACCAACCAGCTGATATGCATGCGGTGGAAAAAGGCACTGTGGGGGCTTTTGAGAATGTCAGCCTCGACATGTGTGCAATCATCGACAGGTAAGAGTGATAATTCATGGATGCAGGACACAAAAAATTGTGAATGAAAACAATTTTTATTCAAAGTACCAAAGCAAAGTGTCATGAGTGTCATAAATCAATTGGTTTTAAATTGGAGGAGTCACATAAACAGACTCTGTGAATTCTTATCCAGAGATGTATAACTCAGGGCTCTGGTTGTTGTGTCTATCTGCAGAGGAATACCTTGTGTGTGTGACTGGTTTTTGTGTACTCGTCATACTGATAAATAGATATAATTGATGGGGTGGATTCACAGTGTGAGGGGATGTGTGTAAATAGCACACTTGTTTTGTTTTAAATGAACTGATTGTCGGTTTCATCCACACACTGCATGATCTTAATCAAACGTAAGAAATTTGCCATTTCTCTTCTTTCATTGCCACGTATAACAAAAATTCTGTACAGTTCATCCCAGCATTGGCTCACTGGAAGCATTCACTACAACTTGTTGACATTTCAATTTATTTACTTGTCATAGACCAGACACACACATTGGGATGGATGTGCCATACATGGAATCATCCATGGCTAGATTCACCATCCATTCAGATTTCATGGACTGGTTTAAACCTCAAAGAATTAAGCATAGTCCAGTGTTAGATATCAGCTTAGTGGTTTTCTTTCATGCAAAAGACATACTGAGGATTTATTTGAAATGACACGTATCTCACCATGAAGGTGAACCAGACTGAGATGCTACAATTAGGAATAGGCCTCGTTGATTGGAACACCATTATCCCTGTACCTAGCGATTTGTTTTCAGGTCAGGTTTGTCAATAACACTTACCATCATCAATATCTCTGCCCAGAGGAGTAGTGACCAACTGCCACTGCTTGAGTTTCAAGCTCAATTTTGTCCTTACTGCAGTAAAGGTCTGACTTGCTAGACCACAGCATTATTAGTTACGTGACTAATACAGACACATTTATACAAAAGCACTGTCAGATCAATTTCCTAAACTTCTTCTAAACAATCAAATGTTTGATTTTTTAATTTCTGTCTCTGGGTTTGTGTTTCTATGGATGACAGGAAATGGCATTTTTGTTTAAAGTTCTCAAAGTCCTCTAGCCTAGTTGGTATATGAACCTGGGTGACTACAGAAAGTTTTTGTGACTATTGATTATTGACCTTTACAGTGAGAAATCAAAACAGTATGTGTGAAGATTTTTTGACCAATCAGGGGGCAGCAGAAACAAGTTGTGAAGACAACGCTGACATGCTCTGACATTTTAAATTGATATGCTGGTCATGTTAGCATACAGCTGCCTACTAAGTTTAACCCCCAACAGAAATATCTGGGTCTTTAGCCATTCAAACTTCCTCTTTGTGAAACTGCTGCTAAAAAACAGAACGTGTACAGTGGGATTTTCAAGCTTTCTCCCAACCTGCGATTGCTGTTAACAGCACAATGAGAGCAGTGAGAGTGATGCAAAATAGGGAAATGTTAGGGACCCACATTACATACATTCATATGATCAGTTGTTGTTATGATAATATTCATTATAGCTGCCAGACAGTCACATGTGAGCATTTTCAAATGAAACTGGTTTGTTATACCAGTTCAGTTTTCCAAAAACTTTAGCTTCTTTCTTTATGCTTTGCAAATTATGAAAAGTAAGTTTAGTTTCATACAGACTTTTTTTATAACTTAGATACTGAAGTCATCACTTTTAGATATGTTGTCATGCAGTGATATGGTGATATTCAGTCTATGCTCGAAGCCTTCTTTTATCATTTGTTTTGCCTTTGTAACGCTAGTGTGAGTTAATGTAGTGTGAAATTATTATTATTATTGCAGATTGTAGTACATTAGTGCTGCTGATTGTTGCTAGCAACAGGCTGAGTGTCGTCACATTTCCAGACTGTGGTCAGATTTTTAGAACAAACTAAGACGTCCACAGCAGTTTCCTATCCCTGCTGCTCACAGTATTGCCCATTGCAGTTACTTCAAATGTTATGTAGCAGGCCTGCAGTACTAGAGGTGGGCCCTGTCCTGCCATGGAAGATGAATGAGTGCAGTGTTACCATCTAACTAATCAGAATGTCTTTGAAAGCAGTTCAATAGCCCTGTCTGACCTCCTTTTGATCAATGCCGTTCCACTGTGGGATTCTGTTCAGACTGAGATCATGGAGGGAGCAAAACACACACATCCACGCAGACACACTCTAGCACTGCCACACACAAGGCTGCGTTCATGCAGATTCTAATATTCCACAACTTTACTGTTATTCTAGAGGGGCGCCACAATAACACATGCAATGTGGTACATATAAGCATACACACACTGTTTAGGTGCCCCCCATTCTGTTTTATAAATGTTCTTTTTCCTCATGCAAACCCCAGAGCATATAAGGTGTAACTGGTGTACTTCAGGGGTTTAGTTAATTGTGCTTGTCTTTTATTATCATTAGAGCTCATCAGTTTTCATCAGCACTTGTAGCCTACTGAAAAGTTACATAACTTAGATACTTGGATCACTGGCATAGTAGACTTATTTTCAGTAAAGTTGAGGCTTAATATGATTCAAATACCAATGGATGGGGTCAGGGCTCATCTTTATATCAAGTTCCTGACTTTTTGTCAATGCAACTTCTTTGTCCTTGCGTAGCAGTGTGACTGTTACCATGACAGGCATGTGCATGTGTAGTAGCACTGCCCAAAGTGTCTTTTGGTTCTGCACCCGTCAACAGTCGGATCGTGTCTGATTATTTTTGCAAATGTGATTTTTCTGTCCATATATTTCTACAGCAGCTACATACAGTATTTCCCTCATTGCTTACATACATGCACATAGCTAAGGTATACATACTGCACAGTACATTCAAAAAGCACACCTGCATTTCTTTGCTTTGTTGCAAGAACATGTGATTTCATCAGAGAGTGAGAAAAGCACACCTCATCCACACGTGTAAATGTACACATGTAAGTACACATGAGCTCATACACAGAGACACTGGAAAAAAAATGTTCAGGCTCCTCTGTCAGTGAACACACAGTATATCATATGAACAAGCCCACAGTTGCATGTCAGCTTCGTAGTAACTGGAGATATGACAGCAGTAATCGTCTTGTCTCCCTCCGGAGACTGAGCATGCTCTTGAACGCTGTGCTGCTAAACTGCCCGACTTCCTACATGACTAAAGAAGAACTCAGCATTTTAAAGGACCCCCTGCAGCTCTTATGAGTCAATGTTTGTTTTTCCTCCAGCTGGCTTTCCTCTTAATATCACTTTGATTCATTCAAATAAGCAAACTCAGATATTTTAATCACACAATTTGTGCTTGAGTACATGTGCATGAGTATGTGTGTGGGAGAACCCAGCTCTGAGACTACAGTGCCTCGGGCTCCATCGTCAGCAAGCCCGTAGACCGATCAAATCACGGAACTTTGATGTTTTCAGGGTCTGAGTTGGTATTCACATTTCGACAAGAAAAAAGCAGTGATTTCTTGACTGCTGTTTGCTTAATGCTGTCTTCACACGAAGGCGGATAACTAAACTGGCTTGCATACACATAATTGTGTATCTTTTACGATAAACTCCAATTCTGTCACCTCCTCCTTTCCACGATCATTTGATCCATAAAATTACATGTAATTGTCATTTAATCATCAATTGCCATATTTTAATGTTGTCACACAATATATTAAGTATAAGATAGTGATTTATTACAGCTCATGATCGCTTGCTGTTAACGTTGACAAGTTGACCAGTAATTATCCCTTGCTGAACTGACTCATCCAGTCCAATGCTCAATGATGCTAAATAATCAATTAAAATCACTGGTTTTGTTTGGTCATTCATTTTCAAAAAGAATGAGAAATTACCTCTCATCTTTGAGCTGACATGTATCAAAATTTTGGATACACTTTTTTCCTGTTGACACTTTGAACTCAGCAGTGGTCTTTTATGTTGATCCCCTCCAAATAAGCTGTCTAAAGCCTCATTTTTGGATGTGAAAAAAACAGGATGTCTGTGAACAAAAGGCCTGTCACAATAAGTTAAGATGATGAGAGCACTTCCTGATTGCTATATTTAATCACACTCACTATCTGGCAAGTTCAAGCAAGATCCTGCTGCTGCTGTTCTATTGTTAAATGTGTTGTTTTCCACCTTAGTGTGAATTTCCCAGATTCTCTGCACACCGACGTACATTTGGTCAGTTGAATCATAACGCATACATCATTACATCTACCTGAACTTATATGGATATGGAATTTATTTCGGGCAGAGGAACATATTCACCATTCAGTAGGTATTCAGTAGGTCTCACCCTATGAGATCCTCAATACCATTCAACATGACAGTCACTACACGTGAACACAGGGAATAACACGTTTGACACATTGTTTGTCAAAGGTAGATCTTGTGTCACTAAGAAAATCTAAATGTTTCACCAATAAAATATTTTATTTCAGTCATTTATGATAATTTTTAATGACATTTTTTAATAAAGATCAGGAAAAAAAAGTTTAATAAATGCATTAAGTAGAATTCTTGCTATTAAAAAGTATTCTCTAAAATACTCTTTCTCTCTTTCCTCCTTTCTCTCTTTCTTATTTTTTCTCTCTTTTTCTCTGTCCAGGTGCATGCCTAATCACTGTGAACACGGCGGCCGGTGTAAACAGACGTGGGACATTTTCAGCTGTACCTGTGATGGAACAGGCTACACTGGAGCCACCTGTCATACTTGTGAGTATGTGAGTGTCTGTGCCTGCAGTTGTGTGTCCTTGCCCATCTGGTTTTTCTTCTTTCTTTTTTTTTTTGTCTTTCTCTGTTTTGTCCCTCACTTAAACACCACTGTGTTCTGTTCCGTGCGTGTTTGTTTGATTTGGCATTCCTCTGTTCGCCTTTGAGTGATTAAGCTGTTTCTCCTTCCAAAGCCGCAATCCTCAGCAGAGGGACAGATGAACTTTTGAAGTGTTCAGAGGCTAGGCTTTTTCTGACTGTGTTGTGTGTTTTGTTCTGGTCTGAGAAGAGGCAACCCAACCAAAAGCAGCAGCGCACAAAGAGAACAGAGTCAGAAAGAGAGAAAAAGCCGAATAGGGTTTTCGAAAAGGCTTAAATATTTGAGAAGGCCATCCCCCCTCCCATATGCCACAAATATTGTTCCCTTTTAAGAGAGGATGTGAGAGAAATGATTTGGCAACATTATGAACAATAAGCCTAAATCAAGAGCTTTAATACAAATGAAGTGTGAGGAAAATAAGATAGAAGAATAGAGTGAGTGGAAAATACAGTAGGATGGGAGGGCAGGGGGACACATGAGTTTGAATAACACCAGAAAGGAAATTAAGCATATGCAATAAAAACAAAAAAAAAAAGGGAGCAATGTCTTTTGTGATCACATATCTCTCTGTGTATGTGTTTGTCAATATTCACTAATAAGAGATAGCTGGAGGCGCCTGTCAAACTGCCTGGTTTGGGACTTGAAAGTCGTGGGTTTAATCTGGGGACCAGCGGGGATGATGTGGGCAGGGAGATAATGTGAATAATGCTTTCCCCTGCGGTTCAAAACTGTTGCTTCAGCAGAGATGGTCCATGGTCATTTGTAAATGGCTTTGAGTGTACTGTGTGCACGGCTGTAAAACACCATTGTAGTGTTTTCAGTGCTTCCTTTAGACCTAGAGAGGATAAGACAAAACAACAAAGGAAAGAGCAGAAGGGATATTGGAGACTAGCTAGCAACACATTTACCGCTCTGTTCATCGACACAGCACCCGACAATATGAGGGCATGAAGTAAAATCCTTTCACTGAGCAGGGGTAATCTTACAAAATTACGATATAATGTTGCATTATGGGAAATGTCTTTTTTAGAGTTTGACCCTTAGGTACCAGAAGTCAGCATATCTCAACCTCTGCTGTGTCATATTTGACCACTTAAGTAGCTGAAGTGTTGAGACCAGAAGTATGAATGAATTAGTGGATCAACAGAAAATGTTTTTACAAGAATATTGATATTTTTCCACTCATTCTATCTATCATTTGGCTTTTGATCAGTCTGCTTTTTCAATTCTGGTTAAGGTTAGAATGAAACATGGGGTTGCGCAGTAATTGCTGCTTTTATCTGGATACATTATGGCATTTTAATCTGAAGGTTTATTTTCCAAACATGTTATTTTTAATTGCACATTCCCTCCAGAGCCGTGGCTCCAACCTTTCAATACTAGGAGAACTGCTGGTTATTCAGCTTCCACTGTGTTACAGCCTTTGACCAGTGGCCTCAAACCCAAAGTGGTGCTTCAACAATTCTGCACAGATTCTTCTGAGATAGTTCAGCAGGGTCAGTTCCTCCCAACACTGGTTTTGTTAAAGAGCATGTCCTCTCAGCAAGCAACTGCATCACTTAACTCCTGGGTGAGCACGGTGGATATCAAAGTGGAAAAATACAATAATCAAGTAGTCAGAGGATGCAACAAACAAGAAAAGAAATATCAGAAAGAAAAGACAGAAGACATTGAAAAAAACTGAGTGTAATTAAGAGCTAAGACTAGCTAAGAAAGCTAAGGGAGAAAGGAAAAAGAGATTTTTTTTCATCTTAAACTCTTTGTTAAGCCTGTGAATAGCCCTCAGTCAAGAAAGTTTCACCCTGAACTGCACTTTCACATTACTCTTTGAAGTGTAATTCTTCCTCTCCTCCCCTCTCTGTCTTTGTGTAGATCAACACAAACATAACATCAATATGCTGTCAGATAGATTGCTAGAGAGTGTGGGACAAGACAGCGCTCCTTGACAGGCTCTGAATGGAGACTGGCAACTGCATGAAATTGCCTTCTGCACGCAGGGAGAAAAATAACTGCGGACATTGATGTGCTATTTTAGATCCATTCTCCAGTTTAATTAATCTTCGGTCTATTGCATAACAAAAATATATTCAAGTGTGGATATGAGATGCAGGCAGGGAAACAGACGGAGGCTATCTTGGGAGAGGTTTATCATCTTTAGTGTCATACTGTGGGCAGCATATGGTAATAATATAATATCATGACATACCCTGTTATTCCTAAGCCTACCCAAGATGTCCGAAAATCGCTTTGAGTGGCTTACTGTAATGAGCTCTTCTCCAGCATCACACACAGGAAAGAAAATGAGAGTGACGGCCATGCAAATCTCTGAAAACTTCCATGTATAGCAGAGGATGAGGATCAACCCCCTTGATTTAAGATAAAAACATGGCCTTGATACTGCCGCCACCATTTTTTTACAGCGCTGTTTGAAATCACATTCAAAAAAGTATTCCAGTATCAACATACTTCTCAGCGTGACACAACGTAGAATGAGCAGATTGGTGTTCAAAGAAATGAGATGCGTCCACTGTTAAGCAGACTATAAGCCTGTGTTATTCATTCTAAAAGTTTGCTCAGAATCATTAAGTTGGACACAGTAGACCCTTTTGGCAGCAGTGGGTCCAGTATGTAAGGAGCATTAAAGCCTGACAGCCAGTCTTGTTCCCTCCAACTGATCATCTCCCCCCTTTGTTTCCCAGCTATCTATGAGCCATCGTGCGAGGCCTACAAGCATTTGGGAAGGTCGTCTGAAACCTACTGGATCGATCCTGATGGTAGTGGACCCCTCGGCCCCTTCAAAGTCAACTGCAACATGACAGGTGTGTGAGAGAGTCACTGCTCTGTGTCTGTCCTTCCATCTCTGATGCATCTGTGCGTATGCGCATGCAGGCATACCTATGTGTGTCTGTCTAGACCCAGTGACCTGTGAGGGAAGGAAATCCAGCCCTCCCCGTTATTAACCTCAGACAGCGGCACTCTTAACCTGCTATACTTAGGGGTTTCCATGGCAACGTAGCCACAGCTACTGACATTTAACTCTGAAGGAGCAGCCACCACAGACACACTTATACGCACGCACACTCACCACTAACACACATGAAACGGACCTGTTCCGCAAACCTAAGAGTGCTCCTGCGGTTTGAGTGACAGACACACACACGTACCGACTCATGCACACGCCCATCTCCGTGACACACGCGCGCGCACACACACACACACACACACACACACACACACCCATAGTGGAATAAGTTTCGAACAGCAGAGCAAGCAGGCAGAGCAAAGGCGAGACTTTTAATGAAATGTCACTGCACTCCGCTGGCTAGCCCCTTAGTCACGCTGAATGGCACACTCACACACCTCAGAAATGTTAAGAGTTTCTCTTTCTCCAGCACATACACACACCTTAGAGACCTGAAATACACACACACACACACACACACACACACACACACACACACACACATTAATTCTCTGACTGACAGTGTGAATGAACAGGCAGATGTCTGAGTGACTGGCTCATGCTATAACAGCACAGAAGTGTCTATTAAACCCTGGAGTCTCATAGCTGTAACTTAGATTACACAGGAAGAAATTCACTACCATGGCAGCTAAACTGAAGATTTGTGTGTGTGTATGTGTGTGTGTGTGTGTGTGTGTGCGTGCGTGTGTTGACATTTGATTTCAGCATGTGGTCAAATCTGCTGTTTATGTAAACATGTGCAATGTGTAGAAACTTGCTTAGATTATTAATGTTCCACAGCCAACTTCAATTATTATTGCAGTAGATTATTCCAGTCGACATGCTAACATGTTTACTATGTTTGTGTGTCTAGAGGACAAAGTGTGGACAACAGTTATGAACAACCTGCCACCCAGAACCACAGTGACTGGTTCCAGCAGAGAGAGACGCACCGTCTTACAGGTTAACTACAGCGCCTCCATGGACCAGGTAACACACATGAGCACATTGAAAATCTAAAATTGCTTTGTGTAACATTTGCATCGTGTATTTCATACCAACCAACTGAAAGACATACATTAAAAAAGGGTTAAATCTGTATTTTTGACTGTCATCACACACTGTTTTCCAAAAAAGGTGATCTTGTTCTTACAATGGAAAAAATACATTATTCAATAGGTGTTTGTTGTGAGATGACAAAACAGTGTTTCCTTCTATTTCTTTTAAAACTCAGGTGAGTATGAGTAAGTAATCTCACCAAACTGGATTGAGAGTTGTCTGTATCTACATGAAGAAAAAAGATGGATTTGATATGAAAGCCTTTTTTTTATGTTTCTGCTGTCTTTAGCAATGAGATTGATGTGAGTCACTTCTCTCTGGATCTTGTGATGGCTATAAATACACACAACAATTGAAGTCTGTTAGTATGGGAACATTCATGCTACAAACCAAGAAGGACTTTTGATATGATCGTTGGCTACAGCCATCTACTATTCACTCCTTGTTCTTCCACATGCACAATGATATTCTATCATAACATGTTTTACAATGTCTTTACCATTTGCTTGCTGTTATGTTGCTACATATCTTCTGATTAGTGGTTATCTATTGTATCAACCACTCTCAGTCAGAAGCAGAAGTGTGTGTGAACTTTACTGGTTTTCACACTCCAGTGAGTAGTGACAGCAGATTTACCTTCAGTGTGCGTAAGACTACCGTTTTCTAAGAGACGACGGGGTCTGACTGGCACATCCTTCCTGTAATTATGTTCCATCATCATTTGTATGGATCACTTGTTCCATTTTCAGCTCCTCTAAATCAGCTAAATTAAAAGATTACCACACACTTTACTTCATTCTGCTGCCTGATATTTTTTTTTTTTACATGGAATGAACCTGTCTGGCGGAATAAGATAAAGTGAAAACACATATCCCTGCTTGTGTTTCCAGGTGACAGCCATCACCACCAGTGCAGAAAAATGTGAGCAGCAAATCGCCTACAGCTGTCGCATGTCCAGACTGCTCAACACTCCAGGTAAAGGCTGAGGATGGTATCTTTATTCACCACTCAGACTCAGACAAAAGTACGCAGCACTGACACAGGCAGGATGTTCTTTTTGTCACAAAGTCAGAAGTTGACGAGAAATTCTTATTAACAGAACGCTCTTCTCCATGTCCTCCATCCCCTGCTGTCTGTTGAGAGGAGAAGGAGAGAAAACAGGATTTGTACAGTCGTGTTTGGATGCATCGTTTTTAATGATTTCACTTGTGTTACATTGCGTATGTTCTCTGCATGAGGTAATGTTTATTCTACATTGCTTGATTTTCAGCTTGTATTCTAGAGTAATGTGAAATTAGCACCATGCCAGGAAAGTGCAGATGTAATTATGTTTGGCTTCATATGAACAAGTATATGGCTTGCCTCAAAAATGAAGGCAGGACAGAACAATTGACATTTTAAATGTGGATGCTACAGGAAGCAACAGGTGATATAAAGAGACCCCCTGCTGTGCCTCTCTTTCAAGCTAATGTCCATTTCGGATCTGTCCAAACGTTAAGGCCTTACTGTAACTGCAGAGGTACTGTGTGTGCTAATTCACGCTGTGCCTACAATTTGTGTGAAAACACAAGGCAGCTTTTTCAAGCTATGTTTCCCAAAAGCCCGACAATAGCCAGATTGGCATGCACTAAATCTACTGTATGAGACCCTGGGGATAAAAAAACATCCTTTCCTAGCATGTGGGATGCAATGAAGATTCTACTTGTCCTATCTCATGGAATTGACTGTGGACAATCAGAAGAAAACGCCTCTGGTGGTGCAGAGGATCATTGTTGATAATATCAGGTCAGATGGGAGGGTTAGAATAATGGTAAAGATGGTGGATAGTCGGTTTAAAATCCCATGTTTGTGTGCCGAATGTCAGTTCTTACCTGACAGGTACCTTTTAGAATTCTATTGATATGTGTCAGTGTTGCTGAGTGAACTATTAATTTGCTTATTACTTATTCTCCAAACACCATTGCCTCCCACTCATTTATGTTATTTAAGGCTACACAATGTAATTGTCAGGGTTTGACTCATTTTATCTTGCTTTCTTTTTTTTAATCAAACTATGTCATTGATTTTACTCAGTGTATATTTCTTGGTTTTACATTGTGCCAAATTTTATGCTTACTTCTCACGACGCACAATATGTGGTCAGGGAAATTTCCCTGACACCAAGGAGCTTTAAAGCTGTTCTGGTGGCTTTGTGGGACTGAACACCTTAGGTTGATACTATGTGTTGGTTTTCCTCTTTAATTTGTCACCCATCTGTGTGTTTGAACTGCTGCCTTCATTCTGTCTTTACCCGGCTCTAGAACTACAGATGACAATGTTGAAACACTCCATTGGAAATGAGTTGTGGCCTGGCTGGGCTCATTCTGAGTAGATTAACTTGGATTACATTCATTTGCATTAGATTTGTTTGGACCCAGTCTTTTTGGCTCTAATGTACTTGAGCAGTGCCTGGTAGGGTTTTGTGTCAGTTTGGTTTGGATTAGTTAGGCTGGCTTACAAAATGGTCGAGTTGTGTCAGGTTTACCCTGGATTAGATACGTTTGATTTGCATTACGGTTGGGTTTAGTGTAGTTTCAACACAGTTTTGAATAGTTTTTCTTTATGCAGCAGAGAGGAGGGCTCGCAGCTGTGTTTTACTCTTGTTTCGTTCAGTCTTTGCCAACGCTTAGTGTTTAGTCTAATATCTTGTTTTAGGAAGACAACTTTGTGTGTGTGTGTGTGCTTGTGCCTGCGTGTAGTATTATTCATGGTGCAGTGTGTTTTTCACTTTGAGAATAACAAGCTTGCTGTCATTGTCAGAACTGTTTCCTGTCATTTTCCACTTTTTTTCCTCTGGCCAACTCACACACACACCCACACTACACACACTTGTAGACACATGCACACAAAGACCCACCTTGGGGAGAGCTTCATAAAGACAAGACAGTCCTGGCAATTAAAGTGAGTGAGAGGAGATAGAAAGAGGGTGAGGGAGGGAGAGGGGATATGGGGGGTTGTTAGATGTGTGCCTGTGTGTATATATGTGTGCGTGCGCGCGTGTGCATGTGTGTTTGTGTATATGTGTGTCCATGGTCCTTGATTGACTGAGTAGGAATAAAGAAATAGGTGCTTAGTATTAGTTGGGTATTAGTGCAGCGGACCAAAACTTTGCCATTAACCTCCACTGCACCAAAAAATGGCACCTACACGTACAAACAGTGTGTGTGTTTATCCACACGCACACAAAATCCAGTCACTTTATTTGTGCCCTCTTTTTCTTTTCACATTCAAACTTAAAATGCTGTTACGTGAACACACACACACGCAAACACCCGTCAGTCCTTCATTAACTAGTTTACTCCCAATTCACTACCTTGCAAGTTAGGGAAATCCAATTACCAATTTAGAATGACTGAGGAAGTAGGACCGGGAAAAATCATTTACCCAAAAATATGCTTCATAAATTAGCTGTCAGCTTTCATCAAATTACACTGTCAACAGCATTTTCACCATGAACCAAAGGTGCACACACATGCACAGACGCACACGCACACACAGCTATACTCACAGATGCACACTTGCTACCCTTCCACTCCCACCTTTTTTTTTCCCTTGCAGATCTCATCTATTACACTAGGGCTGGCATTTTGGAGCTAAACGAACCGTTAAATGGGAATTATATTCTGCCACCAGTGACACCCCTAATTCAGAACATGGGCAGTAATTGTCCTAATTGTCTGACCCCCTTCTTACCTCCTTCGCATATTCTGTCCTTTTTTTATCTTTTTTTTTTTATCACATCTCTTTCTCTTTCTTGCGGCTGCAAAAAAACACAAGCACAGGCACTGAGCTCGTCTCCAGCCAACATTAGTTGGGATGGGTGGGAAAAAAATAATGGAGGAGCTTAATGCTGATGCATGCATCAAAACACTCTAAGACACAACTCAAAGAGACGCGAAACCCCATCTTCTATCCTTCTTCCATCACATCTCTTTTTATCGCCACTGCCTCCCATCACATTTTGCATCCACGTTCATCCATTATGTCCATCCATTATCTCCTTACTCCCCACTTACCTCCCCTGCTCTTCCCTTTTTTTTTCTCTCTCTCATCCCATTCACTATTTCAAGTCTCCATCTATGCCTTTCTTCCAGTCTTTACCACCAACATTATCTCATAGTATTTATCTTGCTTCTTTTTATCAGGCTCATTTTTTTTTTTCCCTGCCCAATCTCTCTCCCTCGTCTTCTCACTCACCCAGTTGAACACTCTTGCCATTAGTGTTGGAATCACAGCTTTTAGAGGGGAATTAGCACCCTTCACTAATGATTTAGCATCATTCCTCTCAGCGTAAACAACCTGTAAACAACCAATGGCACAAGGCTCGCACAAACAAGCCCTTGTGCAGATGCAGACCCCGACAGAAAACACACACACTTCTCTTATTACCTGACACACGTACTCACAACCACAAAGGAGCTGGATGAAGCGTCAGTCAGGACAGTGAGGTCCATAATGTCCGATGTGAAAGGATAAAGCAGTTTGCTTCCTTTTTTCGGTAGGAAATGCACATTATGTCCTGTCCATGCAATTAAAGTCTAATCTGTGTGACAGCATTATAGACTCACTGCTCTGCACTTCAGTTTAACCCAACATAGTGTGTTTCCTTACTAAGCAAAACTACTGAAACACTAGTCTCTTGCCAATTTGTTTCTCACTCACACAGATGCTGCCAAATCTATCCCCATAATGTGAACACACTAACTTTGACTTTCACAGGGCTTTTGGTAACTCGTGAAAACACATGTTGTTTTCCCTCTTTACTTCTCAGTCTTGCCTGCAGCAACTGATAGAATCATTTATAGAATCCAGACTAATGGAGAGAGAAATGTTTCCATCAAATTAATGAGTTCATTAATCCAGTGAACTGTTCCTCTGTGAGTCCTAAGTGTCTAATATGTGCACGATTTAGAGGCAATGCAGACACACGGATCTTCTGCATGTTGAAAAAAAAAAGCCAAATCTCTTGTGCAACTAAAAAGTGCAATTAAGTCCATAATAACGACAATAATGACACAAATTCATCATTTGGTAAGTGTGAGACCTTAAGTTACACATACGGTAAAAGTTTGATAGGGTTTAGCATTGTTGACTAACAACATAACTGTTATTCCAATCATGTACTCAGTCATTCAGAATGATTTCTTAATCAAAAAAAACACTAAACCCCTTGTATTCAGTTTGCTAGTTTTCCACGGTAAAGGGCAAAACTGCTAGCTTGTTAGCAACCAGGGAAGGGCAACTTGTTATTTCTATTGTGTACATGGCTAGCTCTGAGGTTTGTGTTGTTTGCGCTGTTATTTCCCATAGAAACTAAAACTCAGATAGCGTGAGAGAAGAGAATGCTACCTGAAATAGTTGGGCAATTGCAGATTTAGCCTCACCATCCATCTGGTGAGTCAGACCAATGATAACCTGATTAGCCTAAAATAATATTGTTGATAGTGCTGCAAACTTAGCATGTTTCTCTCTGCTAAAGAAAGCTTTCTCTTCCTGTTAGCAAACAGACAATCTGAGGTTAAGTCATAATGCAATTTTTGTTCAGCCATTTCAAAAGTTTGTATGTAACTGGTAAATATGCTACTATTATGAACAGCTTTTATTTCAGGATCAAATCATGAAATTTCTTTGTTATGTTAGCATATTTATTATTAAAAATAGGGTTAGAAGTAGGTGATATGGCAGCTATATATACAGTAGATATAGGAAAGGCGGGGCAGGAGTGATCACATCAAGGAGAGTTAAAAATAGTGGAACAGAGGGAGTGATTAAAACTAATACTCTTCTGTTACACCAAGCTGTCAACACACTTCAGTCACAAGTTGAACAAAAGCATTATGGTGTGGCCAACAACAGACTTCTGATCCTAGTATCAGCATCTGCCAAGCATGTTATATGAACAGAAAGACGCTGTATGGAAAAGATTGGTGGTGAGAGCAGCTCTCACGGCATCGTATGGCATAAACGTTATATGACTTTGTTTCGTTTTTTGATACATCGCACACTGCCAGATGAATTGAACACACCATGAGGTGTGGTTAAAGAAAGGTTCAAAGCAACTGTTAACGCAAACAAGATTTAAAAATTTCTCTTTGGTGTAAGAGCCAAAGGAGGAGAGAGAGGGATGGACAGCGGTGCAAAGGGAGAAACAAGGGTAGCCAGAGATGAGAGAGGAGTGCGGCTCAGGATAATGAGGCTGTGTGTATGCGTGGCAATGTTACAGTCCATTCCTTGGGCACTTCTGGACTCAATTATTGCCTCACAAGTCACAGAAAGTCTCTGTTATATTCCGCACATACTCACACACACACACACAGGTCTTGCATTACACCCTAATGACTTTACTCTGCAGCGCTGGTTAACCACTTGTTTATTTTATTCTCTCCCTTTTGGTTTTTGATGTTCATCATTAACCTTTACAGAAGAAGCAGCAGCGAAGCATTGCCACGTTTCTCTCTCTCTCCAAAGCCCCTGTATCTCTGTTCAAAAATAACAGGTAGCAGTAACAGTGCACTGCTGTGAACATGTCTAGCTGACATCCGGCTGAAACGGCTGGACGGTCTGTTCCTAATTATGTTTTATTGGAAGATATGCAGTCCCTGACTCATCTACAGTGTGGCCTTCATCTGGCACCTCTTACCTTGTTGTTGTTTTATATTTGGTGTATGACTTCAGCCACGTTTTTGGGAACTTAAGCCCTTTCACACTTTTTCAATGTACACACTCCATTCAAACATCAAAATATTCAGCTCAGTTAGGACATTCTGACTGCAACTTCCATCAGTATTCATACTTTCAGAAATATTCAGTGTTTTTCTGGCATTTTTTCCCCCATTCAAGTAAATCTTCAAAAATCCTGTCAGCTAGAAACTCAACTTCAAATAGTTCCACATCTTATGTTTGAGGTGTGCTTCATCTTTCAACTCCCATCAAAACTTATAGAATACAAATTACAAATTATTCAACTTTTTTGATGCTTGCTTATAATGGAGATTAAGATTAAGACTTCCTCCCATTATTTCTACCTTTTCTTATCATTCATACTTTTTGCACAGCGCATCATCGTATTTTTGGGCAATTTTTCAGATTTTTAACATGAGTGTGTAAGGGACGGAATGTGGAGGGAGGACTGAAAGAAATCCAAAAACCTTTTCTTCAACTTGCTCCTGTTCCTATTATAAAAATATCTGGAGACATGCATACACACACACTTCTTTTAACTGCTCCACTAGCTACATTTTTGACAGAACATACACAAAAATATCACAATGTGCTCAGTAGGCTGTCATAGTTTATGCTATAACGCCATCTAAGTGGTAGCATCTACTGTCTCTGAGGGAAAAGGAGGATCATTTGAGGTGAGCCTCAGCTAAAATCTCTAAAAAGAGCCCTTTGAGTGAAGAGCAGGTAAAATCACTGCAGTATCCAATACCAGCTGGACAAGGATTTGCCAATGAGTGCAGGCTGACACACACACTCTCACACACATATCTACACTGTCAACCATGCACATGTAAGTATGCAACCATGACCACACACAAACACACACACTATATTTTGTATCTCATATTATTAGTAGTAGTATTATTCCTTACCACTCTCCAAACACTTAATGTTGTATTTAGCTTTCATCTGCTTATTCGTTCTTAAAGCCTGCATTCAACTTTTCTGTCCCGTTCATATTAATTAACTTTTTCCCACCGTCAAATTTCAAGCTAAAACTGATGGTTATCTCCCAGCTTCAGATATGTTTTAAATGCTTCACTTCATCCCACCGTTATGACCCTCAACTCCTTCAGATGTGACTTCACATGAATTAAAGGGAGCAATTCAGTTCCAACAAACCTTAAAACATTCCCCATTATTTAAATATTCTTGTCGTTAATACACTTTGTAAAGCCAGCAATGCACATTTGGCTTTTAAACTGCCAGAATTCACAACTTCTCTAGTTTTAGTTGTTTTACTGCTGATGAAGAAAAAAATGATATGCTGATCAAGGAGCTTGTCGTGGGTTTTTTACTGTTTGCAATTATGTCATTATCAATTTTGATACCCCTTTATATTTCATGTATTATCCCTTTTTATTAGCCTATTGTGCCCCCACTCTGCCCGATTGTGCCATGTCTTTCATTACCTGACTAATGTTCTGGTTACAGTGTCATTAATTTGTGAAAGCACTTGCGGCAAGAAGCGAGTCGGGGGCAGAGGGAGAACAAGAACTAATATATCGAAAGACAAGAGAAAGGACGACTATCACCAGGGTCCTCAGGCGACTCTCTTGCTCTCCCCATCACCCCAGTGTCCGCGTTTCTTTTCCCTTCTTTTTCTTACCCCCCGCAGACGAGATGCTAATTAACGTTAAATTATCCTCTCCGTCTTTCCCTGCTTTAAATGTACTGATGAGAATCCGCCTCCCCTCAAGGTTGCAGGCAACTTTTTGGCTCCCAACCATTACAGGCAGGGGAGCAAAGGGTGTTCACTCAGTTGATAAGAGGCATTTGAGGTTGACGTGTAAAGTTAGGTTTTATATAGAACAGCAAATTAAAGGAGTGGAATTAGCCTGGAAGCTTTCTACATGTTTTTCAGATCAGTTAGAACAGGAGACACTGACGACATCTGCAGTGGTGGTAGAAGGTTCGCTAATGGGAAACAGCCAGCGTGTGTGAGTGCATGTGTGTGTGTTGGTAGGCAGACAGGTGAGGTTTTTTTTTTTCGTTTTGTTTTGTGACAAAGTGGTGTTTAGTGAGAGAGACTGTACAAGAAATAGAGCACAAAGTGTGATCCGTCACAGAGAGGCCCGTATCATTTACATCCAATAATGTGTGCGCTCTGGTTGCTGTTGCCGCGGTAATGCGTCATTGCCCAAGATAATGCTGTCATATGTTGTGTTGACAGAGTCATGCGTCTTATCCGGCTCCATGTCTGTCGACCTGAGTGCAGTACTTACAGCTCATAGCCACACAGGTGCCGGTGTCGAAGAGAACGAATATAACACTTTACAGTACATTAAGTTGGAGTAATAAGGTGTTTGCAAGGGCAGCATCTCTTTTTTTTTCTCTCCTTTGTTACGCTTTTGCTTTTTCCTTCCTTCCTATTTTTTGCCTTTTCTTCTCTTTCTCATTGTGCTCATTTTTTCTCTCCTGCAATGTCACACAAACTCATTACCGTCCCGAGCGTGGGAGAGTTTTGGCCATAGCGTGTGTCTGATGTTGATCCGTCACGACAACACCAGCTTTTAGTGAAGCTTTTGTCCTGTGTGTGTGTGTTTGTATATAATACAGCGCTGGTGTGGATACATTAATATATTAATGCATCTTTGTGTTTATCATGTTCATGTTGAAGCAGGTTTAACCACTTTTGTCTGCAGGGTAGTGTATGAATTGTGAATCATAGCAGTTTGATCTTAATTTATAAAGTTACACCAAAGTTCATCAACATCAGGTTTATTTGAAGAAAGTCTCTGGGCACTTTATGTGAAAAGGACAACACATATCCATAATCACAGTGTTAATGAGATAGCATGGCTGAGGTATCTAAAAGGTAATCTAAAAGCAAGGATCATACAGTGTATTCCTAACAGTCAGTGATATGGGTTCCTGGCTGGTGAAGTCAGTAGAGACCATAATGAAAAGAAAATTGATAAGTGTCCAGTCTGGATTTGAAAATGTCAGCGCCTTGCCTCCATGATGTATAGTCATAGGTTATTCCAAAGAGTTAGAGCTCTGTGGGCAAAAGCTCTACCACCAAAATGTTTTTTTATTAAATTCGAGGATAGTTAAGTATCTGGTTAAAAACATGTAGTTGCGTAAAAAACAAAATATGTGCCTCTCTATATGCTCGAAAATTTTAATCATGTACTTGCTTTCCACGACTGTGTCTCTTTCTCAGTCAATATGTGTGTGTTGGCATGTTTGATTGTGTGTGTGTGTGTGTGTGTGTGTGTGTGTGTGTGTGTGTGTGTGTGTGTGTGTGTGCGCGCGCGTGTGTGTATGCGTGTGTGTGCATATTGGCATTGCCATAAAGCGAGCTGTCCATTGTTCTCCCAGTATGTCAAATGTTCTGTGCTCCCAGTCTGCCTGGTGTTGGGCAGAGTGCACAAAATCTGTTTTAACACAACCACAGACATAAATCATGGAACTTACTTGAGCAGAAGAGCAAGTTAGAATGTAAATGCATTCGTCTGAAACACCTTGAATAATTAACAGAACACTTATAATAGTGCAAGAAGAGTTCAGGATATTTTTTTGAGTGTCAAGCAGGAGTATTTTTGCTTCTGGTACCAACTAAAATAAAATTCAGGTGCATCTTCTGAAGGGATTTTGGATCTTCTCCTGACATAGACCTGGATCGATTAGTGTTTCCAGTCATACAAGAATATTACCCACCAAGAAATGTTTCAAAGAGAGATGCTCCGATGCTTGCCTTCAAACCAATTTACACATCGTCTGGAGGCTGAAATTAGCGCTCTGTTTCAAGGCAGAGCGAAAGATCAAATGGTATGTGCTGCTCTGTGCTTTGAGAGAGGTAAGCTGGTTCACGCTTAAAGGTAAATGCAGCCCTGTGAAATCCTCATTTGCCGCGTATTTATTTGTCTGTAGCGCAGAAGAATAATAAGCACAAATGTGTAGGCTAATGTCTTCTTCAGCGTGTGGGCTCTGTGACTGACACAATGCGACCTCTTTTAGGTAGGCAACCTAATTAGAGGTAAAAAATCAAACACTGTCTGTAACAATGTTGCACTGTTAAGGAGAAGAGAGGCAGTATGGAGATTTACAGATGGAGAAAATCAGCATCAGAAGAATGACAATAACTCAGCCAAGCATCCAAGGTGAAAACTTTCATATGCATCCAAAGCCTCTTCACTGACATAGCGACTGTATTGTCATTAAATAACATTGTTTGTCTATTTTGTGAAAGCCTGTGAACTGTATTACTAAGAGAACATGCTGAATGAAATCTGTGTGTTTGTTAAGCAACCTGTTCCAATTTTCATTAATCTTTATCCTTAATTAACTTTTTCTTTTAAATCCATAATACATAAGAAAGAGAAGAAAAGGCTTGGAACATAATTAAGACTGCAGCTTAATTTAATTTAATTTAATTTAATACCATCCTACCCTTCAGAGAGTTTTTGTGTCATTGGTATCACAGCAATAGTCGCTGAAGCACTACATGACTTTTTCTCGCACATTCATATAATGGTTTCTCTTAAGATACAGAATGACTATTATAAATGTCTCAGTTTATGTCAGTGTTGGACATAGAGCAGATATACAAGAGTTGAGGAGTTTTGCAAATTAAAAAAAAGGGCTGTTTGCCTGTCTCAGTGAAAAAGATGCTGGTGTTTTAAAGGGGCTCTGTGGAACTTCTGTGATGTGTTGCTTCAAAGTTTTTGTTTGCGAATTTCATTTCTAAAATAACCGTAGCTGATGATGCTCTCTGTTAGTGATGCGGAGAGAGCCACTGAGACGAGGCACTTTAGAATGTGCATAAAGTCGTATTCTTTAGACTGTCAAGGAAAATCCAAGTCCTCTGCAACGAAATCCACAGTCCAGCAGCAATAAACAATTTGCACAAATTCTGTGCAAGCTTGTGTAGGCGACCAAAAGAGATGGTGTAGGTCTCATTTTTCACTTCATGTTACAATCCACTCACACATGGCCAATAAAAAAAAGTGATAAAAACATGTAAATTGCTGCAGATTGTTACATGAAGCTGCTTTAATATGCTGCACGTCACATTTCTGATTACAAGCTAGTGTTTCAAGCAGGTTCTCGCAGCTCAGACTATTTTTCCCTGCCTTTTCTCTTTCCAGCCTAAATTAGACATCAGTCAATAGGAAGAGACTACAAGGGAGACCATTATCCATTCACAAAAGGAAGCACTCAGCACATGGTATAGTGAACAATTTGCAAATGGTTTTGTTACTGCCATTGTGTGCATTTCAGTTCAACAAGAGACATTACGTGTTAATGATGGGGGTGAAGTATAGGCAGGTCAGGTGAGTTATAGGAGAGGATGTCAGTGTCTTTATTACTTCATATTTTAGCTGTGAGAGCATACGCCGCATAAATCCACAGCTATAAAAAAAGAAGAAGAAGAAATTCCCAGAAAATAAGGATCTTCCTAGAAAGAGCAGAAAAGTACATGAGCTGCACTCCGTCCAGTTAGGCTCTTGCAACTCATGGACAAACGTACCGTACATTATTCAAAAAGGCAGAACTGTCTTTGACAAAAAACACAAGCGCATAAGCACCAAAAGGGAGTTTAATCATGCAATGCGACGTGCACTCAGTGCAGTTCCACAAACATCCACGCAAATGTCTTATCTTTATTTTTTATTATTTCTCTATTTATGTTTTTTTTTTCCTGTTTATTTCGTAAGCATCTCTGTTTGCTCCCCCCCTCTTTATCTGTCTTGCTCTCTGCCTGCCATACATTTATTCTTCTTTCTTATCTCATCTGCTCTCTGAAATGCTTGACGCTGAAGGGTGGGCTTCAGGCATCACATACAAAAGGCACCACGCACAAACACAACATGTACACACATTAATGCACAGAGAAGTTCCAGCAGATCTAATATGTATTATTGCTCTGGCTCCATGTCTTTAAAGAAGAATTGCCAATCCAGCATATATTAAACTGGTGTTTGTGTTGATGCTGGTGTGTGTATGCTGTGTGTATGTGTGCATGCCATGAGGTCCTCTGGCTGATGGACCAAATATAGTAAGCATTTTAAAGTATTCATTCTATTCAGTGCCGATACCTATGGGAGGGAATGTGTGAGAGCGTGTGTGCACTTGTGTGTGTGTTGGCTATTACCACTGTGAGTTTGTCCCCTGTGGATGTCCACACTCCTGATATTACTTGGTGGAGATTGTTGTCAGTCAGCAACATTAAACTGAGCGCTCCTCAGAGGAAAAAAAAACGCTGCGTGGTCTGCATTCAAGTTGTTGAGGTTTCTGGTGTAAGCGATGAAAAAATGAACCTGATAGCTTATTGATCTCCTTCGGGAAATTCTCATTTTCATGGCTCTGGAGGATTCAGTGTGTTGCTCGACGGGATACACCAAGTTTTTTGAATATCAGCTTGTTGGTGCAGCTACCTAAGTGAACACAAGGTCGTGTATGTCCCCCCCCAAACTTTTTTTTTTTTTTCATTTATCATACATTGTGTAAGGTTACTGCACCCACGGACCTGACCTTTAAAGATAAGACAAAGCTGTTAGCGATAAAATCTCATTAACTCCGTGTGATAATGATGTAGCCAGGTTTGTCTTTTTTCAGGTGAGTAAGTACATATTCATGTGCCTTGCAGCAAAATCAAAGCTCCTCTCATCCACTATTTTCCTTTTCAAAATAAGTGATACTTTAAAAGTTAGGCAAAAAAGAGAGACATTTTTGGGATAATTACCTTCAAAGGCTAATGTTTTATATTAAGATCCTTATAATAGGTAATATACATGCAGTTTAGATGTAAGTTAGTTCAACTCACACGTGTTTGCAATGCTATTATCGACAGTTCTAAGACATTCATAAGGCTTTAATTAACATTCTAAAGCATCTATAAACTGATAACAACGCTCATGCAGTATAAGAGAAAGGGCATTTTCTCATATCCCTGCCCACCGTATTCAATCATGGCAGAGAACTCCTTTAAACAATCCTGTCTTCTCATGAACATGCAGAGAGCGGGACCTTGCTGGTTGCTGCTACGTCCGACAGTTATTGCTCCAATTCATGTGGTGACACAGAGAGAGGGGAGGAGATGCAATGAACTCTTGCAATGAACCCTTCACAAAATGGAATAACCAGAGAAGTTTCCAAAGAGAACCTGTGCGTGATCACCATATACACCCAGCGGTGCTTCTCCTCCATTTTATTGAAATGCTTGTCTTATATTCTAACAATAGATTCTAATACTATTATTAACACTAATATGGTCCTATTTAAGCTGTAGGTGTGAGTTGTCGTTTTAGCTGACGACCTGTCCTTTTTGCAGTCAGCAGTCTCCTCCCTCTGCTCTACATCACCACACCTGCACAGCTCTATTCATTTTTCATGGCAGCTGTCTCTGCCTCTTTCTTTTCTTCGAGCCTTTCTCTTATTCTTTCCCATTAGTGAGATATCAACCGCTGTTACTTTCATTCAGCATTTATTAACCATGCATAGAAATGGAATAAAGGTAGAGACATGTGCAAAGTGAATACTGAAAATGAACAATATTATGTAGAAGTTGTCATTTTGTGTGATTTGGTCTGTAACAATTTGTCAGACATCGAGTAGGTGTCAACGACAAACAAAAGTCATTCTGCGTGTTTTGTGATGGAGATAGTTATTAAAGACACGGGCACATACATGTTCATTGTCGGTAACTGTACAGAGTTTGGATATCATGCGACACTTTAAACATTACATTCAAACATTTTCTTCATCGTCTGTCTTCTACATTTTCTTTCTTGCTTTTGTTTCTGCAGTTACATCTAGTGTGATCTCGCAATACTAAATGAACAGATGCAACAATGGAAACAAGTCCAGCTGCCTGTGATGTAGCACCTAGAATTACCATGACCTGGATGACTGAGAACCTTCATTTAACTTAACAACAGATACGTTAACTTGATTTAATGACACTGTTGTGTAGGTTGTAGGTTGTGAATAGCTGAAATCAGGAAAAAAAAAACATCTGGAGTGCCATGTCATTCTCAGCATGGTGCTTATGTAAAAACTATTATGCAGCTGTCGCAACAGCCAGCTTGTATGCTGTGTTTTTTCGCTGTGTTTTCGTGTGTTTTTGTTGTTTGCGGACTTACTAACTGAGAACAAAGCAAGCACCTGGATTTTAGTTTGCATGAATCATAATTGGGCTTAATCCATTGTGTGCTTCTCTCACAGACTGAGACGTGTTCCTGCGTTGTTTTGTTGTCTGTGTTGTTTGGGATTTGAGGGGTTTTTTGCCGGCGTGACAAGAGTGGAGCAAGCCGAACCAGTTACAGCTTCTTTTTTTTTCTCTTATTTGAGAGTTTGACAGCATTACATTAAGCACAACTGAGATCCGTGTCCAACTCCAAAAACAACTCCTAATAACCTTAACAATTCAGACTTTCATGGTACAAAGGAAAGAGAAGGACAGAAAGACGGATGAAGGACAGCATTGCGACATGCAGTAGCATAGCGATGAGAAGGGGGAAGAAATAGAGAGGAGGGGGTGCGTAAGACAGAGATTGATGTGGAGTGACAGAGAGGAAAGAAAACAAGTAAAAGAGGGGAAAGAGAGAGAAGGAGGAGGGTAGGAGGAGGGGCAGATTAGTTTGTTTTCTGCCGCTTGCTCTGACACTGAAAGATACGTCGGTACTAATGTCCCAGAAAGCCTTGAATAACACAGCAAACCAATACATATCCCCCTTAATGGGATTTTCTAAGCTGTACTTGCTCCCTCTCACGTGCACACACACACACACACACCAGCACAGCCAACCAAGCACATAGACATAAACAACGCGCCATATGGTCGCCGCCTGGCGGAAAGATAAAAGACAAATGGAAAAATAGAAACAGCTCGCTTGAGGAGTAATTATAATATTGTCTTCTCATTTGCCACGAGCTGAGGGGTTGATCTCAATTATGAGGCTTTCTAAGACAATCCTCCGCTCTCCATTTGTCCTCCCCAAGGTTGCCGGTGACGATGCTTGCACGGTGAGCTGTGGCGTATGACCACAAACCGATCATCAAACATTGCGGTTTCAGCAACTGATCGCGCGAGCACGAGGATCCCGCTCCATCACGAAGACATCCCTGCATTTGCATATTCACATTAATGCACCCACTTCCTTTTTTTTTCTTATTTTTTTTTTTTTACCTGTCTCTTCGTCACACACTCATATATACTACTAACCATAAAAGTATTCCCAGCATCATTAGCGTGCGTGCATGCAGCACCGCGTCTGCATCAGCAAGTGCATGCTTTATTGGCGTCTGCGAGTGTGTGTGCGGCGATCACTGGAGGCTGTTTTAACACAGCTCTCGGATTACAGCGGGATATTGGGGCACAGAGAGATTAGACCAATTGGAAAAACAACGGGAGAAAAACAGAGGAAATATCACTCAGTGGCGCTAATGAAGCAACATAGGGAGAAAAGTTGATTATCCGACTTGACCTTGAGGGGCTTTAAAACAAACCCAGGGAAAGTTAGAGGGACAAAGTTGGAGAAGATTTTTACAGCTGTCATATCGAGAGGAGGGAGGAGGGTGTGTGTGTGTGTCTGTGTGTCTGTGTGTGTGTGTGAGTGTGCATGTGCCTGGCTCTGTTTGTCATAAACTTAATGTCTGTGCATGGCAGCGTGTTAAATATCAGGGTGTTTATATCGATGTCAGTGTGCATATGTGTGTGTGTGTACGTGTCTGTGTGTGTGTGTGTGTGTGTGTGTGTGTGTGTGTGTGTGTGTGTGTGTGTGTGTGTGTGTGTGTGTTTATGCCTGCATCGATGTTAATTCAAGCCCATCATACATCTCCGGAGCAGTTTTTATCACACGGGGAAAATAAACAAACTAATGAATATTCATGATGTTTATCTCATCGAATGTTGGTGTACCATGCCATCTTGTAATTGCTCAGCTCCAATTGTTCGTGTGCGTTTTTGTGTGTATATTGCTTTCGTGTTTGCGCACACAGCCGAAAACTGCCGTCCTCCTGGGTATCAACAGATGACAGCTTCGTCACCAGCTTGACATGCTCCCAATATCTGAGTCTTAGATGTGGGCCCCCTAATTAATCTCAAACTTGAAAAGAGTGAGCCAAGAGGAACGTTTTAACAGACTATTACATGTTGCCAAATTCTAATAGGACTTCCAGTTGAACTTCTGTCTGAAGATGTTTGATAAGTACCACTTGTAATTGTGCAAATAGAAATGAACACAAAAGCAAGACCTTAACACTTAAAAAAAGTTAATATCCCTCTGAGAGAACTGTAATAAAGTGTGGCCCTGACCATTAAATAATGAATAGATGTTTCAAAAAAGTGTTGAAGGGTGTTGAAGTTTTTTAATGTTTGTTATTGTCAACAGAGACTTTGAGCTCAATCAGCACAATCATCTCAATCCTCTGTGTCATACAGCTCCACTGTTGTGCAACAACAGAGAAAAAGAAGATTTGAATGACCCACATTGTAGCGCTGGATGAAATCAAAGTCCTTTTAGGCAAGTCTTGCCATTCTGCAGCCATCCTGGCAACGCCCCAGGGCAGTTATTTCAAGCTTCCACGACAAGGCTCCTATCTGAACGAATGGAGACAGAGCCAGAGCTTCCCTTTCAAAGGTCACCTGGACATAAAAACTGCACGTACTGTATAGAATTAAAAGTCAAATCTGATAAAAAAAAATTTTTAAAAAAACCACACTTAAAATGTTTGTTGACTTTGAGGTTTAAGATGCCTTTTCCCCACAAGTTATACTTCTACCCACTTCCACTCATTTATACCCATTGACTGATCATTAGTGATATCGGTGGGGTGAAGTGTCTGCACAGAGCCCAAAGGATGTTACGATACAGCGCCCACCCCAGACAGTCTGTTCACCCTGCTGCCATCCGGGAAGAGACAAAGTAGTATACAGCTCCTTTCCTCAGGCTGTGTTGTAGAATGACAAATGAATGGACCATGAAATATAGTATATTAGCAGCCTTATCCATAAACAGTTATTAGTGCAGCTATGGAGAAGTAGAAGTTCTTTCGATGATATGATTAAATTGTAAACTTGTTTAATGATGTGTTGCTTACAGAGTTGCCCAGTGCTCTCTGTTGTTAATTTGTGTCTAGAAGAGTCTCCATGTCTCAATGCTGTTGTCAGATGTTGTTTTAAAAGATAAAATTAGTTACAAACACTACAGAAATAATCAGGTTCTCAAAAGGATGATAAAATCATTGTGCAGCTTGCACTTTTTGTCCCAACATTATTAATGATTATTGTTAGGTGTGATATTTAACAAGTACTATTTAATTATGTTATGTTATAATTATGTTTTTAAGATTTGTCTCTCTTTTTAACTATGTATTCCATTAGGACCCTTTTTTTTTGGTATAATCTGAACGAAAGCAGTCAATACATCTTTCCTCAGTTGGAAGAAATTATTTTTGGCAAGCACTGACAGAGCTGAAACACCAAAAGCTCATCAGAGAGTGACAAACAGTGTGGAGCTCTAGGCTGACGATGATAGAAAAAGAATTGGATCAAGAAAAAGCAGTCAGCCGGTCTTGTAGGTAGAGAAAGAGAGGGGGTACAGTACTCTGCACCCATGTGGCAAGACATGGAGGTCTTGGACTGAATGAAAAAGCTCGGCGGGGATGTCAGGCGAACAGCCATGTAGTTGTTTTTGCAAGATTAAATGTTGCACCTGGTCAAGACAGACAAGTCCAAACTGCATGAAAATGTAATCTGATCTTGGCCGAGAGGAATTCGACGCGACTCCAGACACACACACTGTGTCTGCATGTGTACTTGAACTTGAGTTAGTTGAAGACAGAAGACGTTGAATTCATTTACCTTTAGCTTCTTTTGGTTTGGCACATGTCTAATAAACATCTATACTAAAGAAAAGACCTGAAAGCAGGCTGGACATTAAAGAGACAGTCAATCTGAGTGAAAGTGTTTTTACTCTGAGGCGCAGCAAGATCCAGACATATAGTTTGAGTCTCCTGTGTCCTGGGAATAGCACAATTTAATTTTATATGTTTATGTAAATATTTGTATATACACTTTTTTGGTATATACATATCATTTTCCTCCTTGAAACTGTGTAATGAATGGTTTATTTCACCCCTTTAAAACTGGTTTTCTTGCTGATGTTCACGTAGTTATTATGTTACAATTAAATTCATCCGCACGTAGGAATGAGTTTTATCAAAGCCCCCTGAAAAGAACAAGAACAAAGCATCTTGACTCGCTTTAGTGTTTGCTGCAGTCCCAGAGTGCAATTGATTTGGATTACGATCTAAGAACAGCGGTAATGTTACGCAACAGTAACAGAACCTGGGCATTAGCTTTGTAGTTTCTAAAAAAAAAAAAAAAAGAAAAAGCAGTTAACGTTTGGCATCAACTGTAAATGCAAAGATGGGAACAAAAGTGGAGCGGGACTTTTAATGGTTGTTATTTTTCTGCTGTTTTCTCTGTTTGCGAAATAGTTGTGCGGTTGTGTGCCAACAAGCTAATCTGAAAGAGGGAGACAAAGAGAGGAGGAGATAGTGAGTTGGATGAAATCTGTGATACTCATTAAACCATTAGACGGAGTAACAGCTGGACACCCACAACCATCTGCAGCATGTTTCCTCTCTAAACAAGACTGTTTAACCCGATCTTGCACACACACACACACACACCTCAGCACACAAACAAAAACCGCACAGACTTTTAATGCTCTCGCACCGATCCATCTGTACCTCTTTCTTTCCCACACACGGACTGATCTATGAGTACCTCACTCACTCTCTATAACACACATACATGCACACACGCATGGACACACTGAACCTTCTCGCCCCCACAAGTCCTTAATTTTCCAGCTGTGTAGGCAAGCAACAGTGGGCAGTTTGTCCCCCTGACAAGGGTCAGCGACCCAGGGGGAGAGAGCTCTCTGTCTCTCCCCCGGCTGCCTGGATGACTGGAGTGCAGGCGGCGAGATAAACACTTGAAGAAGGGGAAGGGGGAGGGGGAGAGGGGTGACAGGGAGTGAGGGAGATTTCGGGGGAGTAGAGGGTGGAGGAAATCGAGCGCAGACGGGTGGGATCGAGGGAGGGCGGCACACGGAGCGGGGAAATGAGGGAGTGTGATGAGGAGAGGAAGGTGAGTGGGAGGATGGAGCTGGGTCAGACAGGCAAGCTTGGGGGGGGGATAGTGGGAGGGGGGACCCCCAGTGTGATGGATCACGATGTTAGCGGATAAGACGGGTGTTGAGAGGGGGCAGGCTTGGCTTGTCGAGTGCAGCTTTTGTCAGAAGACAGCATGTGCGCACACACACATACGCCAAGACCAAGGGAGGAGAAGGAGCAGGAGCGTTGAAAGGCTAATGTATTCTTTTAGGCATATCTAAGAAAAAAAGGGTGAGTGAGGTGGGTGAGAAGAAAGAGAGGGAGGGAGAGGCCACCCTTGCATAGTCCTTTTTGATTTATGTAGCACCGTGAAAGGCAATTTATATGTCTTACACACTATGAGGATTCCAAGATTTCAACCTGCCTTTCATGCAGATGCACTCCATCGCTCAATAAAGTGCTCTACATGCATTTTCTCTTCATTCTGTCTCTCTATCTCTAACACACACACACACACACACACACATACATGACACACAGATCGTTGACCCGACAAAGGTGGGAGCCGTTTTCAATTTATTTTCATTCTGATGCGTTGCAGTGGACGCTGCTTACACATTTTTCCCTCAACCTTGACTTGGCCGCCGCAACAACCCTGCTATACAAAGCTTTCCTGAAGGGCAATTAAGACACCGAATGACTTAAGCTCAATGCAGCGCTATCATTTGGATAGAAAAGCACTTTTTGATATTAGGTGTTGCAGAGTTCATCTCGGTGTAGGTAATGGATTTCTCAGTCCTCTGTTGGGCTTCTGCTGTAAAGTGATTGACTGTTCACAGTGTAAAGTGAATTCTCATCATTTGATTATACTGTGGGTGCATTTGAAGTTATCGTATTTGAAATGCAGGAGGTAGCAGCCTTTACGATGCTAGTACATCTGCGTGTGTCGTTTGTAGAGGTTGCTTAAGGAAATCCGCCTCAGGATCCTGACACACGAGCTAACCTCAAAGACCTCACACCCACATAGATTGATTGATCAAATTCTTTGCATCTACTTATGTTTTCTATTCAAGACTGCGCTTGAACACTCCACAAAGACGACATCTGAAGGCCAGCTGATCTCTGGCATTCATGTCCATACAGCTTCAACATCAAAAGAACTAACTTCTCGGTACCCTGTATTTGTAATTCAAAATACATAATGTGGAGAGGGAAAAGATCTCTTTCTCTCTCTGATGTAAAGTTATTTGAAAATATAAATCGAAAATGTATCTGGTAAAATGTTTGGTTGGGTCTGCTATCTGAACTGGTGTTTTGGTTGTTTAAGAAGAGAAATGGTGCCCTGCAAGACATAAATATGGAGCAATGGCAGCCAACAATTGACCTGATTGTAAATTACTCCAAGGGATGTAATGACCACCTCCTGCTCCAAACAAGCAGTCTTTAATTGTGAGATTAAGTTTCTTTTGTTAAATCTACATTTTTCTATTTGAGTATAAATTAACATGGCCAAATCTCTCCGGCCATGACATCAAGTTCTCATCTGCAGCTTGTTGATTACCTGGACCCAGAGTAACTAAATCCCTCCCTTTTGTTATTCCTATTTTTCAAATTCACTTGTTACAAACCCCTGTGGTTTTAAATTATGCAAATTGTGTCTGTGGCTCAGCCATGTTTAGGGCTGCTTTCCTCAGCCCAGACTAATCCCATCCAATTACAGGAGCAAAGATTTTGATGTGATGTGTGTGTGCTCCTTTGCTCACATAGGTACGTGTCAACTCAGGACAGCAGTTCAGTTCATAAAGTGTGAGTCCAATCAGAGTGCCGGGAGGCCTGATGTCCAAATTACTTCCTCAGAGGATAAACTCATGTCGGATCACAGAGGAGCTGAACTCATATCCATAGATGTGTTCAAAAAGCAAACAGAGGACGCAAAATGAACGATTCATAGGGGCTTAATCCATCCAAATTTGCTCATGCTCACAAATTAAAAGGCCCCCTGCAGTGACCTCATCTCTTTGTGTAAAACCCATCCAGATGCTACACAGTCCCACAGTACCCAACCTCAGATCGTCCCACAGAAGCAGCTGATGCTGTTTGTTGAAGTTGCTGCAGTCGCTGAATAAAGAGAAGATCACACCCATCAAAGCTCATTGTCAAAAACCAGAGAGTTTCATGACAAGATGAATGCCAATCGCATTCCTGTCCAGTTTGCAAATAACAAGCTTCATTGAAATACAGTAGTTTAAGAATCAGCATTCGCCTTGCTATGACTTGAGTTTGTACAACTGTGTGATGAGCGGTGAGAAAGCAACATGTTTTAACTGTCACTGTTTAATATCAGAGTTGGGGTTATGCCTCTTCAGAGACTTAGTCAAAAAAACACTTCAAAACGTGGTAACCTGGCACTCATTAAGTAATCCAAATGTCACGCCAGTTGTTGACCATAATTTTAAAACATTAAAGTTAAAGAAATTAGAAAGAAGATTACAGTTCGACTCATGAACCAATAAAAGCGGATCCCTATTTTGTTCATTTATCTCACCAGTTTATGTTTCCCACTCTACACACTAAAAGTCTTGCCACCTCATTTGTGTACCGGTGCTTCATGTCATCGCCCGATTATTGGCCCGCTTTCTTTGCACAAATGCAGCTTCTTCACAGCTGCTTGGAAGAAACGGCGCTCGGGTTATTTTCTTGTAACACTTTTTTTTTTATTGTGTTTCGAGTAGGGACCTTCAACTTCTCTCTAAAGGATGTATTGTTTGGTACATGGCGGTTTTTGAGCCTTGTGGAGTGGAAAATAGCACACCATCACAACACTCGGAGAAATATTACAGCCCGAGTCTCTGAGATGCCATGTCACTCTCCATACGTTCTGCTTCATGGTGAGGCCATGGGTTTTCATATTGTCCTAGTTGTCAGCAACATTGCGCACTTACATTGAATGCCACAACAGAATCTTGATGTTGTCGCAAAGCTTTCCACACATTTCAAACGGTGCCGTGCGTTTACAGAGACAGAGGTGGTGGAGTGATTGAAAACCAGTAAGGAGTACACAGTTAGAATAGAGGGAACGGTGGAAGTTTAGACGTTAAATAAAATGCAGAGCAGGAAAACAAGGAGAAAGGAGGAACATGAAAGGTTGTACAGAAGTATGTGTTAGTGGATCGCTTCACTGATACCTCCTGCTGTGCTTCTCTGCGGGAGGTTATAAGGAGGCGACTGATGTTTCCGCACAACTACTCCCGACTGCTTCTTTCAAGGCAGTTATGGAATTATCATAATCCATTTTCAGGGTGCACTGGTAGACCCATGCCATGTGGTGGGCTGTAAACTGAGATTAGATTCACAGCTTGATATCGAGGCACCTCTGTGCGTGCAAATGTAGACGGGATGTTAGTTAGAGTCCCATTTTAGGGGCCAGTGCCTTCAAAGGACAGGATGTACGACGGTGTGGCCTTCTGAGGACATAAAATAGTAAGACGAATCATTGTGAGTTTCTCGTAGACGCTTTTTACATTGGATTTACAGTACATCTTGGGCAATGAGATCACAAGTGGACAACGCTAAATACAAGTGTAAATGACCACCTGGATAATTTGTGATCAGATCACTTCGACCATTTGATCAGGTGGGACGCATTTTCACCACATAACTTTTGTAGTATAACTAGCGATGTAACAGGAAAATGTAGCAACACTGAAGGACGCTGTGGTCGGTTTAGTGACAGTGTGTCAAACTTGTACATAGAGGAGCAACCAGCGGTTGGAATAGTTCATACAGATTGGTTCTTTAGATATTTGTGATTTCTCAGTCAGCCTGCCAAATCTGGTGGCTGTCTGATTCTCTTCACTGACCCGTTGACCTCCTAGCAGCAGATTTGCATCACCAAAAAGTACTTTTAAGCCAAGTGTAAGTCAGTAACAACTAATGGTGCGTTTGAGCAGTCATCAGAGCCAGAAACCGAGGCACGGGAAGCATATGCTGGCTGGTTTTTTTTTGTTTTGTTTTTTTGAGCAAGTGAAGGCCACATATTGAGGAGCCTTTAGAATATTGCAGCCTTGTCAGCCTATTAAGATGCATTTGTTCTTAAAATGCAGATTTCAAAGGAAGCAGCCCCTGAAATGAGACACAGCAAGTGTGTCTGAGTGTGTGTGCAAGCACATCAGCATGCGTGCATGCCTAATGTGCAAGTTTCTCAGAGTTTATCTGTTTGAGTATGCACTTGCAGTGTCTGCGTTACCATATAAGGATACTTGTCTGTGGCTCCCAGCTTGCCTTGGGCTATCCTGTGGTGTTTAAATCTGTGTATCATCTGTCATTTAGCCTTCTATCCCTGTGGCTCTAAGAAGCATACTGCCTCCTCAGTGCTTTCCGCCCCACAATTCTTCCACTACAATAACTCAGGCAAGCTAACAGGATCACATAACGTGGCATGACTATTGCGAACACCGACGGTGGATTTTGCCTTGTTGTTCAGTCTTCCTGTATCTGCGCTTCAAAATGTTTCGATTTCCCCCTGCCCATCTCTTTGTCTCTTTGTGCTGTTCAGCATCAAGCTTTCGTTGTTGTCTCCCTCACGTCTTCCCTTTCTCTCTTCTCTCTTTCTGTCTGTTCCCACTTTATACTCTTCTCTGTGAAACAGGCTGAATGAGGAGCCGAAGCTTTTTCAACAAATAACTCAGTTTTTTAAAGATTTTCTTAAGCAGCATTGCTTTAGTTGATTTGTATTTGTCTTGCCCATCAGATGGCTTCTCTGATCTTACAATATTAAAAAATACATTGTGAAAGGTGTCACAGGTACGCTGACGTTAAAGGGAAAACTTTCTAACCTGGTGCTGTGAAAGCTGCCACATCAACCGACTTTGACACACCTGTGCAAGATGATTTTTGGCATTAGTCTTCCTTTGTCTGTTTTTGATTTTTCTTTTTTTATTATAATAACTGTGGAAAAAATATGCATTCATTCCTGTGTTCTTCTTTGTCTTCTGGAGCAGCTAAAATGTGTTACTCACACCTACAGTTATGTATAAAACAATCTTAGCACCGCTACCTCGCACATGAAAACACAAGTCAGTAGATATGTTGTGGGATGACAAACTTGCTAAGTGCCAAGATCATTCAAGCATTCAAATAAGATTCTCAGGTATTTCTCAAGGGAACATTATACTGTGATACACAAACAAATGTATAACTGTTTTGTGCTGTCAAAACAAAGCATTTAGCTCTTCTTCAAAGGCAGCTGCACAAATGGCTCTCTGTGTTGTCAGTGCGGAGTGTGAGTGTTTTTTTCAAATTTCACTGATCATTAACTTTTGGACTTTCTGAATGTAGTTGCAGCAGGAAAGCATAGCATGTTCATAATTCCATAAGATCTATTTTAAGCAGTTCTGCAGGAATGATATAAGTTGGGTTGACCAGCACTACTACTCCTTCAGACAGTTTGATTGAAGAATCCCTGTTTTTCTTCCAGGGAGCAATAGCTTAACTGCACAGATTGCCGTTAGAAGCCGGTGATGAATTGCAAAAAGCAGAGAATTGAAATACTGCTCTCTCTCTCTTTCTCCCTCCCTTGGTGGCAAGCTGTGGTCGCTGGTGGGGTTTAGTTTCAGGGAAGAGGGGGCTTGCAGGGCAGACAATCATGCCCACGTTGTCACCCTCAAGGCCCCATGCTTCATCTCAATAAGCCCCTGTCTTCCTCCAGCTCCAGAGCTGTTGGAAATAGCATTTGGGACTTGTGCAGGTGTGTGTGTGCATGCGCGCCTGTGTGCGTGCGTGTGTGTGCGCATCGGCGTGTGTGTGCGTGCGCGTACACTCGTGCCTATGCCTGCCTGGTATATGTTTCTTTTTTCTTACAAAAACAACAGAGATTTCAGGGATTTCAACTGAAGTGAGAGGTCGTGTTTCATACTGTCAGATGGACTGCAGAGGAAGAGAGAAAACAGAAGAAGACACATCCAGCGCTGCAAAGGAATTGACAAACATGAAGTGTAAAGGCTTATGACTTGATACATTTAATCAGATTAGGAAGTAAAAAAAGAAGAAGAAAAAAAGAGAGGCTGGAAACAGAGCGAGTCTATGAGGGAAAGAGATAAGTTCAGCTAGGTCATCGTTTCCTGTTCTGGTACATTAGCCTTTCTCTCCAGTACTCTGTTCTCTACTATATGTGGAGAAAAAACAAAGATAAACGGAAGATGAGTTCAATAGGGCAAAGGAGAGGAACACTTTCAGAAAGACGGGATTGGCATTTGAGCTTTAAACTTGCACTTTTTTTCCCATGTCTGTGTCCCGGATTCATTCTCATCTGCTCAATGCAGCTGAATCCATGAGGCTTTACTGGCGGGGAGGTTACATAAGAGAAGTTGCCATGGAGTAGAAATACAATGAGAATTCAATAGAAGAAGAAAAACAAGGAGCATCAATTGTGCGTTGCTGTGGCTTGTTAGCGAGGAATCTGCCATATTCAGCTCCCAGACCCCTCCAGTGTGATTTAATATCAGTATTTCTCTTCTCAAATATAACCCCCCAGTCCAATTACCGTATCCTCTGTTTCTTGCTCTCTCTCTCGCCCCCTGATATGATTTCTGTTTACTGTTTGCTGCCAACAATCATGAAGGTCATGACAGTCCATCTCCTTTGCTTGCCACTGTTCCACCTATCACAAAACAATCAACTGTTTTGGTGTGTGTGAATTTCTGTCACTCTACTGCACCGAGGTTGTTGACGAGTGTGTCTTCATGCTCGCTGTATGCCCACCACGCCTGCCGTCATGGCAGTAAACTTGCAGAAACCCACAGGTGACAGAATCTCCCACAACTGCATTACTGTTGAAGCTGACAGTTGTTGTGTGCTATGGATAGTTTGCTACAGTGTTCGTGTTTGACTAGTGCATCACAACTTGTGACAGGCAATTAGTCCATTTGTTTGAGATCTCAAGAAAGGATCATGGAAATTATGCAAGTAAAAAAAACATTATTAATCCACATACATACAGCTATAACGGGATGTAAGTTACATATATATATATAAAAGTAAGATGGATAAAGGTATGAGATGAGTGTGACAATTTATTATCACAATTAAGAACACCACTGCTCCTTACCGTACTTTCAACATCCTCATAGGATCAAATACATATAGTACAGATTTTATTTAGAGAAGAGAATATATTTTTAAAGTGCTTGTTTTGCTCCTCTATCATTCAGTATAGGTTATAGAGTAGATGATGCACATTGATTTTATTTATTTCAATGTGCAAGTAAAAACACAGATGCATTCTGTGCTAACTGCCGTGCTAATTCCTAACATTTTATCTTGGCGACTGGGTTGCTCTGGTTCAATGAGGTTATTAAGGAAATGCAATGTACACACTCTACACTTCTCTATGGAGTTTTTACCTTTTTGAGGGCCATGTGCATTCTATCCTCCTCTGTAATATCACTGCAGAATGTATCTATTACACTCTCACGCACAGTTTTTGTTGATGAATACACTTTAGGAATCAGATACTGTAAGTGATTTGATGTGAAGGTGTCTAAGGCCATTGTCAGAGTTTAGATTCTGGTTTCAAGGATAACAGCTAATTATTTTAAATGACCCCCGTCTTCATCCTCCATTAACACCAGCTTTTACAGACGCTGACACTCAATAACCGTTCGCACTGCCAATAGTGTTTAACTCCGTCAACTGTCACTGTCAACTATATGCCCCCTCATGACTATATTAATTTGGTGGTGTCCATGAATATGCATTCAAGCATGTATGCCTTGATTAGAAGATGTCAGAAGGTGATACAGCACTGACAAAGTTGCCTCCATACTGAGAGCCCCCCGCACGTTGAATGTAGCCTATCACTCATCAGCCGTAATATTCCTGCGAAACATATTCCTGAAATGAACTTATAACGGGGGCTTTGTCATTTGGGAATGTCAGAGCTACAGGACAACTTCCCTTTGGCAGCCAGTGATCATGTTCCAACAAGCAATTATTCCTGACCTCTCGTCTTGCATTTCCCGCAAGCGCTCAGGGAATTACATTTTCATTTTGCTGCGAGCACCTTGATGCATTGCTGTAATCCACCAAGTGGCTGGAGCACATTCAACACCAGGATGGAGCTGCGGCTGTACCTAAACTGCTAAGATCATAAAACCATGATTAGAATGTGAATGTTGCCTATCAATACACTGAGGTTCAGCATATGGACACACGAACTGTACTGCATGTTATGAGTGTCTTATCATAAAACCCTCCAGCAGCTCTTTGTAGCAAACATTGCAATTATGTTAATGTTATGGGATCTTTTATTAAATTTCTGTATATAAACAGAAGTGATGTCTAAGTTCCAAGCTGCAACATCAAGCTTTTTACATAGTTAAACACGCTTGGTGCGGTTGAAGCACTTTGTTGAAGCAAGCAAGAACGTGTACAGTATTAAATCATGTTTATGGCAAAATACATATAAAATGTTCCGTCTGTGCGATACAATGTTAACACACAAGACCAATAACTACGCTTGGAAAGGCAGATTTGTTTGTGTATCAACACCCCTCCCATATTAAGCAACATTCAAGAGAAATTACTTGTGTACATTGGCCTTAGGAAACTGAGAAACTTGGAGGCTCTGTCTGTTTTTTGATTGGGTGTTACATGTTTTGATTGTTATGTTAAGGGTGAGGATTGAGTTGTGGTCAACTGTATGTATTTTAAAGGGAAAATAACAAGAGAGATAACATAAAGCAAGAGATTGTTTGTATTAGCATTTAAAAAGTAAATGGTAACAAGGTAGGAAAAGATTGCATTAAAGAAAATAGAAGAACACATTGCTTATCAAGAAGATAATTGCCAGAGATCTCCCTCAGTGAGATTTGGTTGTGCAGTAGTAGCAAGAATGCAGTGAACAGTGAGGGAGAGAGGGAAAAAAAGAGATATATTGACGAAAGACTGTGAAACAGTATTTAATTGGAAACATGGATGTGAAATGTTACAGCTGAGCTGTCAGGCATTTATAAGTGCACATACTGCAGTCATGACAGCACTAACTAAGTCTAACTTCCATGAGAGAACATGAACTAACAGCTTTTTTGACATGTTTTGATTTGATTTTTTTTCTCCATTGTTTTTTTTCCCCCCTCAAGTTAGCACTTTTATTTAAGTTATGAGAAATTGCTTTTTATGTGTCTGCATTTGCAGGTACATGTACCCATTCTTACACCTTTTCTCTAGCTGTATGTAGATCCACGTTAACACCTCTGGTTTACCGTGTTATTCATGTAAATATAGCCTGGCACTAAGTGACGTGAGTGTTTGCTCTGTCAGTCATTACAGCATTTGATTGACAGCTGTGTATGGAGTCGTGACTATGTTCCCTGGAGTTGATATGTGTGACCCCGAGTAGAGACAATCCCCCGCCGGCTGTAAACTAAGCACACATACATAAATAGATGACGCCTTGAAAATTCCTTTCAACTCACAATGTGAACTCATGTGAAAGTTTTTTGTGAGGTGCCAGCAGGTGATTCATCTGTCCTTTTTATCCACCCCTACTTATACAGGTGATTTAGTTCGGAGATAATGGGGAGACGGTTTAAGGTTTATAGGATGATAATTAAGTTGGTGGTATTGCCGTCTCCTTGTTATCAGTGTGTTTACATTAATAAGCCTGTTTGAATGGTCATGTCTGAGACCACATCTGATGTATACGGGCATTAGGGCACATACATGTATGTATAAGTGTGAGTCTGCATGTGTGTAAGTGTCGTCCCTCGGGGAAGGTCAGGGACATTAGTAAGATCAGTAAAGCGGTCTTGTTCATTTTATTAACTGTCTCCCTGATTACATCTTGCCCCAGGGTATGCTGCCTCCATTAGCCAGGTCAAAGCATGATTACACCAGAATAGATTAGCGTTCTATTTTGCTCACTTAGAAACCGCTGTGGAGGAGTTAGACCTTGGATACTCTAAGGTGAATGTATATACAGGAGACTGACTTCACTGTGGATTTTAGAAAAAAGAAGGCACATGGGAAAGTCAAAGGCTTAGCCGCAGACCTTGGCATATTTTGATTAGATTTTTTTGTTTTTGTTTAATCTGTGTCTATGAAATAAGCAGCCTTGTCCTGCAGCAAAGAATGTAAAGGTTACTCAGCTGCTGATTTAAAGGTTAAACCACCCATTTCGAAAGTAGCTATCAAAGAATAATTGCAGGGCCTGAGAGATGTTGTAAAATATTACATAAATAGGAGTTGTGCTATTTTTTTTTTTATTTGTTTACACAGTAAGTGAAGGCAGAGAACTTTTATTTCAAAGAAGGATGTATTAGTAAAGTACTGAGGTCTGCCCGCGGCATATTCTCATACTGACGCTGCCCAACATGCCCCTTGTTAAAAATGAACAAATGCCCCACTGGCGATTGTCTGTATTGACTAAAATGCTGAAGCTTGGATTGATAGGTACTGTCAGGCCTCTACATGCTGTGCGCCAGTGGGGATTTCCCGGCTTGAAATTCAGATGGACGGATACATGTGACATTTCTAAACTCAATTTTCAATTATGGACGAGGCATCCTCTCCAGCTGCCTACAGTGAGCCCTGATAACTGTCTGACAGCTCCAACAAATGATGAAGGCCTGTCTCCAAATGATTGAAGTGTATTCATCATTAGCTCTCCTCTGCAGCGAGACAGGACCTGCAAACTTCAACTCAATCATAACGGCCCTCATTAAGTGGCACAGCCTCACACACACACACACACACACACACACACACACACACACACACACACACACACACACACACACACACACACACACACACACTTACACAACACTCAAAGAACTTAATACACTACCTGCTACAGTACTTTTTGGTGATTCATAATAGGTATGCACATGCTTTTATACTCTAATGGGATTTAAATCTACAGTCAAATATAGATTATATTTATACCTCAACTATCCACCCGCATGCACACAGTTACTTCTGTACATCACTGTCTTTCCCACGCATACAAAAATATTTGTAACAGTTAATTCATCTGGTTTCGGAATTTGCAGCAGTGTTGTCTGTCCTCATTGCAAACAAAGCCCTAGCCCTGTGGGTCTAATTAATCAGCTGCTTTGTTTGTAGTTGTCATATTTGTGGTCAAGCCAAAATACCCAACCCAAAAAACAACAAACTTGGAACTATTTCTTGAATAAATGAATCCCAATGCTTCTGCCACTCACTGACTCACACTAGGGTTTACCCTAAACATAACCCAAGTGCTAACCTAGGAGCTTTGCCCCCACAGGCTTGCATATAGTATGTACTGTGCACACACAATTGCATATCCAAATTTATTCTTGCAGAAGCTTCTTTTCCTGGCAAGTGTAAGAGAAAGTGTAGCTCTTTTTAAGGGGGAAATACACACATGTGCTCATTACACACATTAAAACACAACACAAACTTTCTGACCCCCCCCCCCCCCCCAAACACCACATTATCATCCTGTATGTGTCCTCATCTCCCCTCTTGCAAACCCTTCCTCTCACTGGCACAGCCAATGAGCGCTCCACAAATCTCTGAGACACACTGCACCGCATTCGAGCTGTCAAACTGAAACAAAGCTCTCGCACTGCCCCCAGCCAACACAGCAACCAAACAGTGAGATTGGACAGAGAGCTGAAAAGTTTCCTAATTATGGAACATAGCACATCATTAAGACTCTGTAATAAGCTTCCAGAAGCCAGGTGCAGCCTCACCTGTCAGCCACGTCCTCATTACTAATATGATCATCATGTTCCCCAGGACATCATGGACAGGTTATTAGGGAATGATAGGCAGTTGAGCAATGCGTCTGAAAATAAATTGGCAATTCATTGCAAAATGCTTCAGGTTTTTATCTAAGTTCAACATGACCTATGCAATAATAGCTACACAAAGCACAGCTATAGTAAAATAATAGTGTTGATACAGTATATTTGATTAATTCAACTGCCTTAATGTTTTGTCTGAAGCTTTGTTGAAGGGAAGATATTTTTATTAGCTCAACTGTGTCTGTTTGTTTGTCTGGTTGGTTAGTTTCAGCGGGATTGCACAAAGACTACGTAACACATGTTCATAAAAGTTGGCTGGAGGATGGGTTTCAGCCCAGAAAGGCCCCATTAACTTTTGGTGCATATCCAGATAAAGGGACCAGTTCTTTAACATTGCAAGATAAGGCTTATTTTGACATTTCTGACAATCTGGCGCATTCAGGTGGCTGGCATCTATGAGTGAGTACAGAGTTGTTATTTTTACAGTAACAAATAGGGATAAAAACCAATGTACTGCTGAGAAAATAGAGATTTTCAGAGATACCAACAGATCATGTCTATGTCTAGATCATAACTGCCTGCATTTCTAAATTTCTCAATTCTGATAAGGGTAGCATCCCATTAATTCTCATGTGTACAAGTTAAACAGTATGGCCGCTGGTTTCTCACTAAATGTGCAGTTTAGGTCCTTGTTTATTTACTGTGCAGTTATTGGTGATGGCACCCATTAATGTAAGGGACTGATGATCGCTTAACAGCTTAGCAAGACAGCCAAGCCAGAAACCACTTTTCAAGGTTGCGCTTCAACATCTGTAAGCACAGAAGAACTAGATAAGTGTTAGTGGCAACTTAACGCTGGGACAATTCCCAGGCATGCTTGTGGTGAGTGAATCAGGTAAACCAAAACACGGTCCTTTCCTGACCATAACCAAGTTATTGTTGTGCCTAAACACAGTCAAACCATAAGCACAGCGTCTTCACAGCATAACATTAAAAGTAAAGAATAAACACAACTGTCAAAAAGAAATGTAGAGTTCAATAAATCTGTGGTTTGCAGAAGTTCCTACAATGCCAAAATGTATCCTGTCACTTGGGTCAGACATAGAATACCTTTAAATGAAGAGGCACTGCTGCTGCCTCATGTCCCGACCTAATCACCATGATGTATTAAACATAATCCTATTAACCTATTACTGAATCCATTCACTATGCCCATTAATGCACTAATGCATATTTATGCACAACTTACTTGTCTGCACATACCACACGGCTGGCATTAATATGAGCTCTTTATCTTTAAGCATTAACTGTTGCAACAGTTTGAGCAGTATCAGCTTTTCCGCATTAATATGCAGATCTATGCAGGAAGGTCTTCCAAAATCTAAAGGAAAAACCTCTGAAGCAAGTAACTGTGTTCATAACAATGTGTCCTCTCACAGAGACATAAAATGATAAAGATAAATGTATATGAGGTCACACAAGTGGACGACTATCACAAATCACTGTCACAGTAAATCATGCTGAGTGCCCTTAGCTGAGGACACCGAGTATTCTAGAGATAAAATATGATCACAACCTGGATACATTCTCCTTTAGCAGGAGGTTTAATAAGCTATTTATATCCATCATCATGTTTCAGTCACATCTGGTATACACACATTATTTAGAAAAGAAATTGTGATACATTATTGACTGATTTTTCAAACTTTATTAGGAAAACAACAACAATAATCACTCAAAGGATAAGGGATTCCATCTACAATATTTGTGAGAAATCAGCTAATAAAAGACAAATTGTCAATATTTCATCTTAAATCCTGCCTCAAGGGACTGAACCTTCTTTAATATACAAGCTGTAGCCCATTAAGCAGATGCTTACATGTGCACAATACTTGTTTTGTTTGATTTCAACATTAATTTAGCTTTTATTTTGTATGTTTACTCCCCTTTACTGCTCTGGAGGGTAGAGAGAAAGATGTTTTGAAATGATGTTTGAAGAAAGAGGAAAATGTGAGGTTGCCGTGGGTTTTTTATTCAGCGCACTCCAAGTCAAGGTAGAGAAGGGGTGGGAGACAAAGGACCAGACAATACAGACTAAGTTTGAGCCTAAAGTTTAGCCTCCCAGAGAGAGACAGACATGGATGGAAAGACCAAAAACAAAACACCAAAAGAAAACAGAATGTGAGGTTTAGTAAAAAAAAAAAAAGTAGTAGACTCAGCAGAGGAGATGAGGCTGAAAGGGAAAAAAAAGCAGGGGAGGAGAGAAGAAGAAGTTGGAGAGAAAAGCGAAAGGAAGGCGGCAGCCGCAGTCAACCTTTACACGAATCAATAACTCAAGCTAAGACAGAGACAGAAGGGCAGTGAGGGAAAGAAGGGGGAGAGGGAACGGAGAGAGGGGGAAACGAGAATACCAAAGGGAGAAAGAGAAAGCAGCTGAGAGGAGCCGACAGCTGAAAACAGAGTGTTAGTAGGAGAGGTAGGATAAGATAAAGAAGGTTGGTGGGTCTTTGTGTGCCCAGGGAGAGGCCCAGCAGGTTAGTGTCTGGACCGGTGAGGTCAACCTCTTCACCTGCAGATCGACAGCAAACAAAGAACAGGGTAGAAATGAAGCAGAGGAGAAGAATGTAGCAGGCAGGATGAGAGAAGAGTGTCATAGGTTATCCTTTGTTCTCCCCTGAAAGACACCATGTAGACTTCTGAAATGTCTGCTGTCTGAAGCAGCCCCAACTTTTATTCTCACAAAGCTGTGGCTCTCAGTCTCTGAGACTGTAATGAAAGCTTAGAAGAAATTCTCAAGGCTGATACTGTACTGTATCCTTGAGACTTTCAAGGCCAGAACATTTTGAGTGTCAATGACCTACACCACCGAGGGTAAGCCGCAAGCGAGGCTAAACCTCTGTACCGAGTATCTGAGTGTTAAGATCAGTATTGACAGGAGTGACACAAAAGATAAAGTACAGACAGCATTCAGCCCTCTTTCAGTCAGATTCAGAAGACTTTGTTTATCCCACTAGGAGCGCTTTGGTTGAAGCCTAGCACACACACTAAAACATACAGTAACATTTTGGCACAAACATAGATGAGTATTAAATAAAATAAGATAAAATGTGCCATGTAGTTGATTGGAATAAAGGAATCGATGATACAGAAAAATGTTAATCAAAACTTTGATTATCAATTAATGAAATAAAAAAGAGTAAAATCAATTGAGACAAACCGCGGAGGAAATGAAAGTTTTCGAGGGGTGGTTGGTTTTATATGCAAGTAAAGCGTAAAGGTGCGCTGACAGTAGCAGAGATGATTGTTCACAATTAGTCTAGTGTAATTTTCTTTCTCTGTCTCATTGTTTATGTGCACATACATTTTCCCCAGGATGAGACCTGATACTTGTGTATTTCCAATCATTTCACATGACAGTAAAAAGTAAGTTGTCTGGAAAGGGAGTGCAGCCTGACCATGGAAGGGAATAAAGTCAGAATTCATGAAAAAAAAAAAATTGTCTTCGAGGACGAAAGCCTGAAATCCATCATGCTTCTGACAACAAAGTGGTGCAATAATGAATGTAGCACCCAGTTGTCAGCAGGATGCACAACCCCTTCATGAGTAATACAAAGCCCAAAATGCTGCGAGAGCTTCTTTGATAGTTGATCGACAGTAGAGAGACTTGTCTGTGTTGTCTTGTGTCACCGCAGCACAAAAGACATCCAGACTTTGTCGTAGGTGTGTGCGTGCCTGCCCGTGTGTTGGAGCACGTGGTTGCATTCGTCCAAGTGCGGTCGGTTTATCGGTTGCATCCGCCCTCTGTGCTGAGCTGTGATGTGCCAGATGCTTTTGATTAAGGCTGTTGTGTTGTCTTAATTAATCCACCGGAAGTTTTTTTCTCTCTGGTCAAGTGACTAAATTTGAGACCTGTATTAAAAGGCTTCCACCAACTGCAAACTATTCAGCCACGTATTGTTACTAACAACAATAATATGGCTCCAACTAGTTACACAACGTTTTTATGCTACTGACAATGCTATAAAACGCCTTTTCATCTCTCTGTTCTACATAATCCTAATCCTCTTGTGTTGTTGTTCACCGAGCAGCGAACATCAAAGCTGAGCGTTGAACATCTCGTCAAAGTATAAATCATTATTCCTTTATGAAATTGCTAACCCTCGAAAAAACTTTCATTATATCTTGATAGCTTACGTGAAGTCTGAGGTCACACTGTTTGATGCTGGCTTTTTATACAGTCTATAGGCTGCGTGCACATCAATTTCAACCCACACAGGAGTTTTATTCTTGAAGGAGCAAATTATAAAAGTGTCCATCGTTGACATCCTTGATGAAGTTCAGTAATTGCATGAGCTATACTTGGGATTTTGCATTAAAAAGTGTTGACTTATTGCTCAAATAACATGACAACATGGACTATTTTTTGCCCTGTTTGACTGCATTAATTACTGCATACTAAATACTGCTTAATCAAGATGGAAAAAGTCAGTGTTAAATAACCTTTAACGACAGGATGAATCTTCGCACTCTTCGCAAATACAACCTTAGCTGTTATGTTGCTCAAGACACCCACAAGTTGTGACAGGCTTTCTTGTCACAGTAAAGGAAAGGCGGCAAACTCGCTCTCCCATCCCAATCCCTCCAAACGCCTCTGTCACAACTGATCCTTCGCTTCACCCTCTCTCCGTTTTCATGTACTTCCTTTTTGTCTCTGTATTCCTGGCTGCTCTGTTTTCCCTTTTCCACCTCTCGTTTTTCCTCCACCTGCCTTTCTCTCCGATATTCCCATTCTCCTCCCCTCGCTCGCTCCCTCTTTGCCCTCGTCTGTGTGGGGTTGTTTATGCCCCGTTCATCCACCTCTGTAATTATGAGTGTTGTACACTGTATCCCCATCCATATGACTAGCTGACGGATATGCAGGGAGATGGATGGTGTGAGTAAAAGAGCAGAGTGAAAAACGAGTGTGTCTTGGCAGAAGCCATTTTCCTCATGACACATCTGTCCATCGGCCTTGACCTGAGGGGACACGGCACTAAATCTGACTTATAGTCATAAACACAGAGACACACACACACACACACACACACACACACACACACACACACACACACACACGCACACACACACACACACACACACACTCTGATTGAGATTACCCCGCGGTAATGATGATTATAGTTGTTTATGGTCTTTAGCCTACACTGTTGTCAGTTACAATGGCTGCCGGAGGTGTGTGTTTTTGTTTGTGCACACATTCTGCTTAGTCTGTGCTCATGTTTGTGTGGATTCTCTTGCTAACTCGAGTGCATACTTTAGATTCAGGAAAAAGGGGGTAATTGCAGCAGAGTCGGGTTATTGTGTCCTTTATCAAGCAGACAAGCCAATTAGGGACACAACCATTGATATTAATTTTCCCTCCCCCCCCCTCTCTCCACCTCTCCTGGGTGGTTTTTCATTTAATGGCCGAGTAGGCTCCGTGATGACCTGTGAAGAGTTGTAGACGGGTGCAGGGGTATGCAGAGTGTGGCGTAGAGCGTAGCTATGTGCTGAACAGCGGACAGAGGAAGGAAGCTCCGAACTGTCAGGGAGCTGGATCGCATTATAAGTGCTCTCAGGTAGAAATGGTTGAAATAACTCATTACTCTTCCCGGGCTTGTTCTGCCGTGTGTTCTGATGTAGACAACGGCGATGTCTCATCTGACATCGCATGCACTGCAAGCATCAGTGAACTAATTTCTACCGTGTTCCTCTCTAACCTCCTCCCTTCACTGCCAGAATGAGTGATTATAGAATTGTTTTTGCTTTTTGTGACAAAGGGAAAATAAATCCACGTTTATTATTTACTTTGATGATTGAATTGATCCATTAGTGGCCTCAACACTGCACTCAAAATAACAGCAGGCCTGTCTAATGGGCACAGCTACACCTGTGAAATGAATATAGCAGTTGCTTTATTTTACTTGAGATTTCTGTTCCGCAAGTGTATGCAAATTGGCAATTATCTAGCCGCATTTGCATATTCAAGCAAAATATCAGAGAATGTGTAATAAAAAGGATAATTCCCTTAATGTGAGTAATCATATGGGAAATTCTGGTCATGTTATGTATCACATTGTTTATTTCCTCACATTCTAGGCCAAAATTTTGGTTTTGGTTGCGCTACCTTTATGTCATATTTTGTTTCTATCTATATCCTTGATATCCTTGATATCTGTTCATACATTTTAACTTACTGTTTCCCTCTCTTAATACTGTGCTTGAGTTTTGACAATACCAACCAACAGGCACAGTTTTGTGACATGCTGACTGTATTTCCCTCCTCATAAAACCTTTGCAGAGCAGATTTCTTTGACGAACTGAAAAATGTAATCCATTCATCAGTTTTCACATTATTTGTAGTTTTACTGCTTCACTTCATCCAAGACTGCTCCATGGTGCTACTAGTTGTCAGAAACTCAAACACTCAAAACACGATGAGACACTCATTCACCCACATTCACTCAATCAGGTGCACGGACTCACAAAGACTAACAGATCACAGGTTTGATATTTTGGTACGCATCACAGTCATCTGCAGATCGGACCGTTAAGGGACAGACAGGGATGGCGGAACGTGGTTCAAATGTGACTTCATGCAGATCACGTTCAGAGTAAAAGGGAGTATGCAATTAGCATGGATTAAAAGGCAGATTATTGCAGGGCTAATGAGAACATAAAGAGATTAGATGCCAGGAAAGAGTTGCAGAGACATGGGATAGATCCACGGATATGAAGCACAGAGAGAGAAAGAGGCAACTGAGACCAACTGATACCAGAATGCAAGGACAAGGTGTCCGATGCAGATACGGGAGAGGCGGGAGAAAGAGTGGCCTGGTAGAGCAAGAGATCCAGGGTAGAAAAAGGAAAGGTAGACAGACATAATAGGACGAAAGATATAAAGAAAGAGGCCTCTGAGACCAAGCGATATGAGAGAGCAAGGAAAAGGCAGGGAGCGAGTAGAAGAGAGAGGCCTAAATATGTGGGAGCCTTAGAGACGGAGAAAAGGGTGGCGGGGTCGGGAGGTAGGAGGAGGTATCTCGAAAGTAAATTGATGGATAGGTGGTCGGGGGAGAGGAGAAGGATTGAGACAATAGAAAGAGACAGGGGAGCGAGGCAAAGACTGAGACAGATTAAAAGGAGCGGAGAGGAGAACACACAGACGCACATATACTCGAACGGATAAACAAAAAGGCAGGCAAAGACACAAAGGCACACAAATTCTCTCTCTTTCTCTTGTCCTCCAAATGCGCGCACACACACACACACACACACACACACACACACACACACACACACACACACACACACACACACTGCATTATCTGTAGCTCTCTCTCGAGAGCACGGGGTATGGCTAATATGCGTCTCCGCGGTCTTCCCACAAAAAAACTGAGATGTTAAGAGGATAGGAGGCTAACAAAGACCAGTGGGTGTGGAGAGGAGACACCAGGCTCTGTGCACAACAAACAGAAATGCAAACAAATGATGACAACAAAGAACAGAAACCAGCGGCGAGATTTCAAAGACAAATTGATTCACAGCTTTGCGTAAAAACCCTCCAAGACTGAAAATGTATGTGTGGCTGTATACATGACGGGGCGTGTTCTTGTCATTGTCCAGAGCCCACGAGAGAGAGTGAGAGCGGGGGCATCTGCGTGTCAGTAAGTGCGTGCACGTTTCTGTTGTGTCTCTCCTGATGGGTCTTTTCCAGCAAGTACAGTCTGCTTAAGACTTCTTCATGCCTTTTTTTTTTTTCTTTTGTCTGAATAATACAGTAGATGCTTGTTAGAGGAGAGGAAAGAAGAGTATTGATTTCCTTTCACACTCTTTGGATCAGTGCAGAGAGCAGGTGAACTGTTGATGTTGTCACCTGAGCATGCATGCAGCATGCGTGCATTTGCGCTTTCACTGAGCGTGTGCACTCTGACATACACCTGTCACTCAGCGAGGTCAGAGAGGACAGTCAAGGCAATGATAATCAGCCTTTTAGTTGTAATGATTGCAGTACAGCTTATATCTAAGAGAGGTTTATGAGAAAGCCAGTCAAGGGTTATACCTTCCTGGCATTTCAGCTCTGGCTGACCACCTTTCTTAAAGACCATTATTTCCCAGACGGGGGGATATGAGGGACTGAGCATGTCGAGTGCCATTTTGGATCCACTGACCTTTCAGTTCACGCTGTGACGGGCAGTGGTGCAATCCTTTTGATATGATTTAAGTGTGGCCCATGTGCTTCTGTGGTGTTGGGTACGAGTACTGTCTGTGTGCCGCGAGGAAATCTGTGAAATCTGTGTGTTTGAGGCAACCAACAATCTATCCTCTCCTCTGGGACCAAGAAAGAGGCTCTCTCTTGCCTTAGAATTGTTTATAGTAGCGTTACAAACATTTCTTTCTTTTTTATCATGTCATTGTCAAACATTTACTAAACTTTTGTGTTGCTTTATTGATATTAATTCTTAACTTTAACTTAACTTTTATCACATGAACTGAGCATATCAACAGTTAACTAAATGTTTTTTACACCTACCAGACCTAAAGAAAGAACAATGCCTTGTTTGGGTTAGTGCATCCTTTACTATGCACTTAGTAGTAACTATGCATTTGGCAGTTTCTAGATCTTAAGCAAGAGTAATCCCGAGATGTTATAAAGATATGGATTGATCTGCTGCTAAAGCAGCCATTCATCATCATGAAGTACGTGCTGTATCCTGTAAATAATTGCTTAATGATTCAAACTGTACTAATCATGTTGCTTTGATATAAAGAGCACAATAATTAGAAGCAAATCTTCATCAACTGAATTCTCAAAGAACAGAACTGGATGAACACACTTGCAGTGGTGCACCTGTGTTAGTGCTCACACTCAGGTGAGGCCTTACGTTAACAATAAGAATGATGTTTGGTTCAGCTTATCACTATGGAGACTGATCGTGCTCTCTCTCCTGCTCTCTCTCTGTTTCTGTTTCATTGCTGTCCTTTCTTGCTGCCGTTCATCTTATCGCACAGCCTCCCGATCTCCTGTTCTGCGTCTTTGTCTTTCCCTCCATGACTCTATCTGTCTTTGCTCTGAGAGTGTGAGTCTGTGTGATACAGCAGACAAGATGAAGATGGAGACATTAACCTGTGTAGATAAGAAGGGGGGATAAGTAGCTGTGTGTGTGTCTGTAGGTGTGAGTGCACGCATGTTTTTACATGTTGTTAAAATAACAGATAGATAAAGCCGTCACAATAAGTCGTGGTGCCGTCCCTGCAGACAGAAGATGAACACAGCCCCAGGCCTTATCCCAGTCATGTCTATTTTCTTTTCTCCTGTGACCATTTAGTGTGTTTGTTGTGTGATTTGTTGTGTGGTTGTTTTATGGCTCCTTGAAACTTTCACAGCTTAATTTTAGTTTATTATGGCCTTGATCATCATTTTGCTTGTTACTGTTTATTATTAGTCATATTCTTCTGTGACAGTAAATGGAATGTCTTTGAGTTGTGGACAAAACAAGACATTCGAGATAGGGGCTGACATTTGTTCGGGAATCCCACGGGTTACGGGATTGCGGAGTCTACCTTACTATTAATCATGTGATTGGGACGGTACAGGATAAAAAAGTTGACGGGACCAGACGGGAGCGAGAACCAACCAATAGGACAGCAATGGAGGGGGCAAACACCCGCAGAGAAACCGATGTGGTAAAAAATGATTTGCAATGCAAAGTCAGAAGTAACGACCTATCTATTAAGATCACAGAACTGGACAACAGGGAAGTGGCAAGTATTACTGAACTTCATGAGAGTCGAGTGTGACGATGCAAAGACGGTGTATGCTGCTTGTAAAACGTGTTAACGTCACTGTTGTATGTTCTGTTTGGGTTTATTCAAATAAAGTAGGCATGGTATGACCCATGTATTGTCTTATTGTTTGTTTGTTGTTTTTTCACTGTAACTGACATCCAAAAGAGCTAGAAACAGGGACTTATCAGGTGGTCCTCCATAGAAAAACTATAGGGACCACAGGCCATGCATTATTTATGTTTTGTGCCCTTTAGTGAAGGTTAGGGTTAGGGAGTGGGAGTCATTCTGAATGGGAGCAAGATGGGAGATGGGGTCATTTTACCTTTTTTTTTTTTTTTTTAACTCTGGCCCGGGATTGGGAGGGGACAAGATTTTTTCCTGTGGGAGCTGGATGGGACAGGAGTGAAAATCCACCCTCTAATTTTAGGAGATCACCTCAAGAAGTGATTTTATGGACCAAACAATAACAACAACATCTTCAATGAAAAGATTATCAACAACTTAATCTATAGTAAATTAGCATTAGCTGCAGCCATCTTAGTGCCAGGAGTGTGTGCAATGCTATGGCAAGTGTGATTGCCCCACCAAGACTACTTTTACTAAATTCAAACTCAAAGTGCTGCTTCTGTCTTTATCCCTTTTGGTTTTTAATGTTTCATGAGAACAGGCACATACAGCTACCACTCCTTGGACTAATCATGCTGTAGTGAGACTTCTGATAATTATGGTGCGTCTGCTTTTTAAAACCCAGGACTTTTGTAAACACACATAGACACACACACACACACACACACACACACACACACACACTCACACCCATGCAAACGTGTTGCTAGACCTCATCTTGGCATTGCCCTTTATCTGCTGCTCACAGTGCGAACTCTGCACCAGCATGATTCTATCTCTCCCCCCATATATCTCCATCTATCCATGCTGTCATCCCCTTTTATCTCCACCTCCGCCGTCTTCCTTACCCTCCACTCCTCAGTGGTTTGTTTTGGCAGAGCTTGAACAGCATTACACAGGAGACTTAAACTGGCACAATACAAAGCTCCCCATCCACCTGATGCCTTGCTGTTCCGCCTCTCCTCTCTCCTCTCTCGTTTCTGCTCCCTCCCCCACCTCTCTCCTGTAGTTCCTCATTATTATATAAAATTAGTGGCAAACTTCTTGATCCCCACCTGTCAATAAAACTTAGCAGAGTGAAGACTCAAATCGGGTGTGTTATGACATGGCAGGGTTAGTGAAGCCAGGCAGAAAGTGAGAGAATGAGCCTTCACTCACTGTTGCACACTGCACGTTCTTTCTCAAACACAAGACAGCATGACTGTTGTCTTTCATGATTAGTTGCACCCACTATTACATGCCCATGTTTGCAACGTGATTCTTAATGCAAGACAGTCCATTATTCAGTCATCTATTTTTATATTCATGTTATAAGTAAAGGATCTGAATTCAAAACCTTACTTAAGTAAAAGTACAAAGGTATTTGCATCAAAATTAGATGAAAGTACCAAAGGTACCAAAAGTAATCAGTATGCAGAAAGGCCCATTTCAGAGAAATATATATTATAGTACCTGTTTAAAATATTGTAATACTTTAATATTGCAGCTGGTGATGGAGCACAGTTTTTTTTTTTATATTCACATGAGTAGCTCTACAGAAATGCACCATAAATTATCAGTTGATTATATTTTGTATTAATAATCTGAATTGACAGACAAATGTAGTGGCGTAAAAAGAACAATAATACCTATGAAATGTTGTGGGGAAGTAGTAAGTAGCAGAAAAATACTCAGCCTCATACTCAGTACATCATAACTGTACTTAAGTACAGCACTATACCTAGCTACATTCTATTTATCGAACATCTTGGAACATCTTTGCAAAAACAGAGGTATTGGTTAGGTGTGATTGGGAGTTTGGAGATGTTCGATGCTGAAAGCTTTTCACTGAATATGGGATATAGTTTTTCACTCGTGCAGCAATCATTTCATCTGACAGGACCTACAGGCAGCATAGCTACAGCCGCTCATCTTTCTCTTTGAATAGTGGCCACTCATCAGCTTCAAGGACGTTGACATGACACTCACTAATTGGGTTGGGGGGCAGGATGGTTGGCGTTTGGGGAGGCCAGAGGCTTAGCTTGGTTGGGTGTGGTTGGGGACGTCACTGACCTCTCTGTGAAGGTCTTAAATGCAAACTTGGATCCCACTTGTATGGACGTGCAACACAACCCCACACACACGCACACGCACAAACACAAACACAAATACACACACACGCTTCCACACAAAAGGAAGAGGATTGCGAAGTGTCAAGAGGAGGTACTGTTAATCCTATTGACAATGGCTTGTCTGAACAGTGGCCTGAAGAGAGATGAGGCTAATTCTTTTTATGAGGAGAATAAACCCCCAGGTCACAAAGGCCAACACACACACACACACACAGAATATATACAAATACAAAGAACCACATCCATGGTTGTTTACTGGAATTTAGCCCCAGTCCAGAAAAGTGTAATAATACAGTATATCATACCACTCGATGCAATTGTGCTGCATCAAGTCTTCTTCAATCCCCTTCTGGAAAAAATATGGCTCCGGAGATTTCATCATCTGATGGACTTTGACAAAGCGATATTGACAATGCGGCTTATTTTGCTGGAATAAAGATGGAAACGTAATATTGTTTCATCCTCTCTTGCTGTTGGTGTGATATATATCCTGGCACCAAAATATTTACACCTGTCTCTCTGTCTATAGTTACTGTCTCCTGCCAGAATACATTATCCAAGGCAGAGAAAACAATATTGCATTTCTTATTGAAAAGCGGCGGTCCTTCACCTTTTATCAACTCATTAAAGTACACACACACTCACAGGCACACATGCACACAAAGAGGTGTTTTAGCACCTCTGTTGTGCACATCTGTTGTTGTGCTTAGAAGTACCTACGTCAACACAAACACTTATTAACACAAACACATATTTACACAAAGGTTGGCACACAGTAATGCGAAAGATGGATGTAAATGTTGTGCTGAATCTGTGTTTTAATCAGTTCTAAAATCACAGGTGTGATCTGTGACTAAGTGTGCCTGCCAGTCTCAAAGGCATTTACCATCCAGCTGTGTTAAACATGTTGAACAAATGAATTTCATTCAGCATGCAGCTGCTCGCTGTCAATATAAATCACATTAATGTGACAAAAGTCTCAAACAGTTAATGATTTGACAATTAATCACTTCTAATGGGATGGAGTTTGGACAGTTTGGTAACACAACTTAATTGCCTTCACAAAAGTTTGTATCCCTGTCTCTGCTGTGTTTTTCTCTAAAAGGGCACAGCTAACATAGTAGTATTCAGACATAAACCACGAGGGACGTGACTATTCTTCTCTTGAAATGAACTCACACATTGTTTTTTGTTTCGTCTGTGTCTGTGTTTGCTCCCCAGATGGGACCCCTTACACTTGGTGGGTGGGTCGGGGCAGCGAGAAGCACTTCTACTGGGGTGGCTCATTGCCCGGCATCCAGAAATGTGCCTGTGGCATCGACAGGAACTGCACTGACCCCAAGTACGACTGCAACTGTGACGCAGACAACAAACAGTGGTAAGTCAGACCATTACAAACAAGTTCAGCAGGAGCACAAACAATTTACGTCGTATTGATTGGCTTCCCCTCACTTTCAGTTTTGCAGAGACTTAAGAAAAAGTTTGCAGCAACAGCTGGCCCTATAAAGTGCCCTATCACTAATGCAACATTACAAGTGGGTCATCTGAGGTTCAATGGCACATATATACTGTCTAAAAAGTACATTTACATCAGAAATTTTACCCAAAGATCATCGGTCGTGTTCATGTCACTATAAAACCTTAACACTCAAAAGCAATTGACTGCAATCCAACAACAATACTGCTTCTGTATTCTGTATGTAGCTTTAGCATTTGTCTTTTAGTACGATGTCACATATGTATTATAGAGTTTATATTTTGGGAAAATCAATACTGAACATTAAACCAGATCAAGATTGTTGATACAAGCTAGCCAGAGCTGACACTCCTCATAGCTGCTCCAATCAGTCATCGACCAACAAAGTGTTAATTTAAACTGCATTCATCCAGTAATTGAACGTACAGCTTGATACACATCGTACCTGTAACTAAGGAGGATTGGGCTTAGTGAATGGTCAGTTATCGTAATCACAGTCAGTGATAAATAATTCAGTGAAAACATGCGTTTTAACTAGTGAGGACTCTTACTATTTGAGGGAAAGCAGCTCCACAGGACAGTAGGGACTGAAAATGTCTTGGCCAGAGGTGGCTGAGGGACACAGGAGCGTTTGACATTCAGTTAGCCCTCCTGCAGATGCCCTCAGCTGGTCAGCTGAACTGGTTGAACTTCAATTCAACTTTAGCAATAATAAATGTTTTTTTCAGTCCTTTACAATACTTTACTTCAGACTTTCAACTGTTTTAAAATAAATCTAATTTTTGAAAGGGATTGTAAAGTGTCAATCTAAGAGCCTTTTATGTTACATAAGTAGATGAAGAATTTAATTCTGGTTGATATTCATGTAGAAAAACATCCCTGAATTTCTGCAACAAAGAACTGGACCTCTTGCCTGAAAAACTGCAGTATGGTATTGCTCTATCGACTGAACTTCAAAGAGAAACATGTCATCGGCCACAATGCTTAAACTAAAATTGTCACCAATCTAACGCGTACGATTGCATTTATCTGTCAGCTCAGACGCTGCCTTAGCCGGACTGTCTGACAAGGTGTCTGACTTAAAAGGCTGAAGTGACTGAATGATGAATGCCACCATCAATGATGCGTTTATTTAGGACGGATGTTTGCCTCCAGAACAGTTTGTGTGTCAAAGCTCTTTTGGCCAGTTGATTGATCTTCTCATTAAACCAACTGCATCGCTGTCTTCGTGTGTGCATGCTGTATGTGTGCACACTGTATGTTAGCAAGAAGAGGCGATTTCATTGGCTTTCATGTCCCCCCCACCCCCCATCTCTGAAACTGATTAGATTACAAATGTCTTATTTTGTCTCGTTCTCCCCATTAATATTATATGCATTAATGTCTCATTGTTTGGCTGAGTGAGTTTTTGAATTATTACCCAGATAACTCTATTTCCACTCATTACCCATACTTAGGCAGCACATAGAACCACATATGAAAGCACAAAGCCATAAATTGGATTCTTACTGTTTTACTTCTAAACTGCAATGAATTGCAAACAATTCAAGTCAAATAGTGAAGAATTAGGAACACGTCCTATTCAAACTCCTTCCCACTTTGAAGGCTGGGATTTAAATATTCAGTGTTTGTAACACGTACACTCCCCTTCTCATCCGTAGACTAAATTAGATGCCACCCCACCCATTTATCCATTCATGCATGCATCTGTCCTTTGCTACTATTTAACCACATACTAAACGTGTTACTGCTGTCTTTTATATACATCCCGTCCTTTAACTATTGTGTAGTGTTATGTTAAGTTATGTTATGTTAATCACACATGTCTGAAATACAAGCAGAAGATGCAGAAGTTGCAGATTTTTAACAGTATTTGACCTGGATTTTCCTCTTTCCATTGTCTGCATGTTTCTTTCAACTCACTCAGGAGAGAAGATTCTGGTCTTCTGGTGAATAAAGAGCATCTGCCAGTCAGCCAGGTTGCTGTGGGTGACACCAACAGACCAGGCTCTGAGGCCAAGCTGACTGTCGGACCGCTACGTTGCCAAGGAGATAGTAAGTGTTGCGTCATGTACATGTGTATTGTGGAGTTGTAGCTCTTGATGCAACCTTCTGCAGCCATCTTAAGCCTTTTTTGGCTGACAAGAAGCCTGGACAAATATAAATCAGGGCCATGTTAGAATCCAGAATGATGACTGGCTCTGTGCATTGGTGCTACAAAGTGTTTGAAATGTATTCAACTAATGACTGAATCTGGGACATACAATAAGAAACTTTAGCTGATAATTCAGTTTGGTTAAATTAGTGCTCTTGCTGCGCTGATAATATTAGAGGTTACTGATTTAGAATAAAGCTAAGTAGTTCATGACAACTTAATTAAAAACGGATAAGGAATCTATCTCAGAAATGTCACTGAAACCAAATTTGCAGTGTTTCTTTGATATAGTAATAATATAAACAGTATTATAACTGAAATGACAGCCTGTATCCCCCATGAGTCCTGACTTTGGACTTCAAGGAGGATCTGCAAAGAGCATGAAAAGGTCAGTTAAGTAGCCAGTAGCTAAATCACGCTGTGCCTCAGAACTCTGAAGAGGTGAAAAAAGGAACCTTTGAGGCAAGAGATCTGCACTACAATGGCCTAATTGAGAGGAAATACGGTATGTGTGTTAATGACTTCCTCCAAGTCAGCCGGCCGCTGAGAGGAGTGGGATTCATTTTCAAAATACATCTCAGCTGGATATAGGAGCATGACTGCATAACCTTTGCGAACAACTCATCAAAGGTTGAATCAAGAGATCACCTCCAGTCTCTTTAATACAGCCCCTATTAAAATACCCCTGCTGACGTTGTGTGTAGCATTTGAACAGCTGGAAGAGCACAAAGACATTTTTTTTTTTCATCAGATGTCAAGCTGTAAGAAAATCCTGGTCAAATTGTTAATAGCACTAGAAAGCACTGTTGAAATGATTTTATACGGTGTGATCATTTTACTGCATGGCAGACTTTATAGAGTAGATGAGACACTGCATTCAACAAAAGTCTCCAGGCTAAACAGCATAGTAGTAGATAAAGGTCGTCTTGCTTGTTAAGATTGCTCCTTGGTGTCTGTTGAACCATGATAGTGTTGTGTCTGAATACCATAGCTAGAGGAGGTCAAGTAGCACTGCATGGAAAATGGAACATAATCTAAAAATACTACAATCGCATTTTCCTATATCTTTTATCCAAAGAAGGTTCCTCAGGAGATCTGCCTCACATATAGGGAAGTAACCTAAAACCAGAGTGGAATGTTTCTAAAATAGAGACAGAAAAATGACTAGATAGAATGAACTGTGAGAATATTGGATTCATTCCTGTTCACTTTCCCACTGCATTTTTTTGTGCTGAGGTAAAAATGACCCATAGAAACCGAGTCAATGTCGTCTGCCTCCCTCGCTATTCACACATTCAGGTATGTAATAAGGGGAAGCTAGAAGAATTGTGTAATACTGGAGAGCAAAGTGCCAGGAGTGTGAGAATGATACCTGCCTGCATTTATACACTTAAACTCCCATTACTACTTGAATTGATTATATTAAGTGACAGGTGGATATTGTGCAGTTTGGGGAGCTCAGCATAGAAACCTTGATATTATACTATACTGCATGTTAAAAAAGATCATTTCAAGCAAGGACATACAGAGAATGGTTATTGAGAGAGTAATCTCTCTTTTTGTTTATAAAAAATCACCGTACCATTTACTGAGGAAGCCTGACTCCGGTGAACGGTACATGGTGTGCATGGTGGTGTACACCAATATTTCACCATGTAGAAGCAGTCAGTCAGGGACTTTAATAATTAATTGCTCAGCTTACAAAGATCTAAGCTTTTGGGAAACCCGCAATTAAATCCACCTGTTGTATTTGTTTATTGCTGATAGAAAAAAATGGTAATTAGGAGTTGAGTCTGTTACTAGAATTCAAAAGAAAAAAGTATGTTCTCACACAGAATGGGACACTGTGACCTTAATCAACAGAGGGAAAGAGAAAAAGGCTGCTTTGGCCTTAATTATCTTTATCCTCATGTGGAATTAAATGTTTTCCTCTTTCCTCATCCTTTATTCCCAATGGAAATTAAACATTAGTAGTATGTCTTGAACTGTACAATACATTCAGACATTGTTAGCTGAACTTCTGGAAAGTAATGAACATCTTTTGACAATTAGAATTTGCTGTTGATGGTTTGAATGGGGGCCCAATTAAAAACTAACGTGAGAGAGAACAAGAGAGAACGCTTCATGCATAGCGGAGTACAATTGGACACATTGTTATTCTTAGGTTGCACTTGAGTGTGAAAATAACACATTGCTTATGCTCACATTGTTCCATCAGTCAGAGAAAATGTTGTTTCATCTCTGTCTTTCTACTCTGGAAAATTATGTGAATGGGGTGTGTAGATGTGTGTGTGTGTTTTTTGTCTGCAGGCAAATGTATTGATGCTGATGTATGTATGTGTGGCCAAATCAGCTATTTTATTCGCATCTATGAGGCGCTTCTAGTTTTGGCTGTTTGTCAGGTAAACATCAGATGCTGCAGAAACCCACACATACACACACTGGGAGGCAGTTTATTCCTCATTGTTTCTCTTCCTGTCTATTCTTCTAATCAGTGTTGGCACACTGCTCTCTGTGGGACACCGGGTCAACTGGGAGACACATACAGATTCCGCCGCTCTATCATTCTGACCACTTTCCTTCTCTCCTAACCCTTGAACCTTTGCTGCTTCACTTTGCTTCACTTTGTCTGCAACTTACCTGCGGTGTGTCGGTCCCACAGCGTGGACTGTCAGGTCGGCATGGATTAATTACCTCACCTTCCCGGTGCATCTGTAATACTTTGGTAAATGAAACATTTCTCATTCTGAATCAGAGCAGGCTTTCACACAAACTCATAAAAGTCAAATGGATGATGGAAGCCTTATCCTAATGATGTAAAGCCACACAACCATAAAGAATGGCTTCCATTACTGGGAGAAGCTGTAGGGCTGAAAAAACATACCAGCATGTGACTCACAGCGAAACACCCACAGCCACTGTTTTTCCATGTGAACCTCCACGCCAGGGGTGTCGGCAAGGCAACTGAAGATTGTGCAAGATGACACTTGAAGACACGTCAGTCACAGTTCTACTTCATCACGAGTGTCAACTCTTGAGAAAAGCACCACTTTCATTATTTGCACGACCAGGGTCAACATCTGGTTAATTTACCTTGACAGCTAATTTTGTTGCTGCACTGAGTGACCAGTTAATATTGCCAATGGTTATCTAACACTCTAAGGTGATTATCAAAATGATCATTAAAAGGACGGACAGGTGAAGTGAATAACGTTGATCTTATTACATCGCAGTGTTCTTCTTGGAAACCTCAGGTCCTGGCATTCATATGGATGCCAGTAGACATGGACAGTACTGCCCAAATACTGTTGCAGGTTAAAAATTGCTCAGGAATAACCTGAGGAATGTGACAAAAAGCTCAAGGCATCAACATGGCCTCCAAATTCCCCAGATCCTGATCAGATCAAGCAGACGTGAGATATCCTACAACAAGTCTGATCCACGATGGATGCACTGTGGGTTGGGAATGTCCACTGGTGTCTGGCACCAGGGCGTTAGCAGTGGATCCTTTGAGTCCTTTGGCTTGCAAAGTGGAGCAGTTGTGAGGACAGAGCAAAAGTGCGTTGCACAAGCAAGGTCATAGATATTTATGAAGTTTATGGCGCAGTTTATAAAATTAATATATGTCACACTACATTGTGTAGAGCAGAAAACCAGTTGGCTTGGAGCCAAGAATATGTTTTGTTAGCTTAATATGCCTCAGGCCAACTATTAGTCGTTTCTTTCATCCCTCCTGATTGTGACCCAAACACGCAACAGATTACAGTAAGGTATTTCCATGTTTTGGGTTTTTTTTTTTTATTTGGAACAAGTGAATCAAACTACACTTATGAAAGCAACCTCAATTATTCTTACATCCCAAATGGATTACCCACTGAGAGGATTCAGAACAGAACTGTGTGAGCTCCTCAATCAAGTGGTTTTGTCTTTAGAGGTTGCCTCCTCTTCCCTCATCTTCTTCTCTTTATTTTTTTTCCGTCTCCTAAGACGAAATAGATTAAAACAGCACAGAGAAGTAGAAACCCTGGCATCTGCTGTGTGATGTAAGAAAATACCAGAGAGGTTTTGTGGAAAGTAATATCCTGCAGAGAGGAAAAGCAAACATGGATTTAATCTTTAGTGCAAGGCAGCATGATCATTACGATAATAATGCTTCATATATTATCTATTGGATGCTCATTTTTCATAGTAAAGGGAATAATAGAGTAGAGCTATGCAATCTCGGTGGACGGTGAGTGCAGCTATGTACTTTGTGCCGCTGAGAGACAGCGCTGTATTCTAAACTGCTACAGGATATATCTAAGACCACCATAGATGTTGAACACACGCTTTTTCACTGTCATTTTTATCAGTGCGTCCGTCCATTCATCCAGCAGACAGGAAGTGGCCTGGTTCTGTCGAGGGGGGCAGAACATGACAGAACACCTACCCTCACTCCTCATTGGTGTCACACTCATTACGGTACCTTCATCAACAATCTGGTGCCACTCTCGCTAATGTCCCTTCATCACAGAGCTGCCAACATATAAACAAACCATGATTTAATGACCCATGACATCACATCTGTTTGTGTGTGTGGCTCTATCATGTAGCAGTATGGCAGACACAATTACCAAAGATGGATCCTTCTGTCACTTGGAGGGAGCCATATTCTCTTTGTCTCACTCTATTATCCACTGAGTGTGTCCGAGTGTGTGTGAGAGACAAAGGGAGAGTTATCCTCTTTTATGGAGTGACCAGATTAACAAACTAACTTTAAAATGAAAAGGACTTTGAAGTATGTTTGCAGTACCGCTGGCCAGGACACCGGAACATGGAGCACACATTATATATTGGCCCATTAAGGCATATTAAACATATATTAAAAATTTCACACATGAATAGGTGCTCTGTGTATGATTGATGCTACTCATACTGTGCATGGAGCTCTGTCTCAGTAAGACCAATGATGATTGGCTGCCATATAATGGGTTTTCATAGGCAAATGACTAATGTATTGGGCAGTCAGGGAAAGTTTTCGCACAGGAGTACTTATGTGTCTGTGTGCATGTGCATGTGCATGTGCACACCTCTGTGTGCGTATTACTGTCTGTGTTTCTGTAGTGAGAGTGTCGGTGTGTGTGCGTGTGTGTGTGTGTGCATGTGCGTGCGTGTGTGTGTGTGTGTGTGTGTGTGTGTGTGTGTGCAGTACGTGCTCCAGCATTAATGAAGCCCATTTCCATGGCTAGTTTAATGGCAGCCTATACAGTCACAGGCAGACAGAGAGGAATTAGTTCCATTTATTGATGTTAAAAGGGTTTGGACATTTTAATAGATGGGAATGAAAATAAATGACAGCAAATGAAGCAAAGCAACATATATTCTATTATTATAATGTAATGTACCTGCTATGAGGCATGCTTGTTCAAGATTGGCCCCAAATGAAAGCTTACAAGGGTCACCTAAGATGGTTCGAAATTAATTAATTAGTTTGTACCCATTTGTCACTGTTCATGTGCCAATATATCTTGTATACATAATTGATGTCAGTCAAAAACAGTTATCAAGATAGTTAGGGTTATTACTGAAGGTTTTTAAAAAAAAAAAAAAAAAAAGGAAAAATAAAGATGTTGGCAAAAAACAGATTTTTAAAATGCAATTTGCACGGCAAGTTTTTTTTAGTGATTTAACTTGTCTTGTGAGTGATTTTTACCCAGTGCACTTTTATACATAATGATATTAAAAATGTATAAGCCTGGTATTACATTGAAATTATAAATGCACATAATCACAAGTGGATAAGTGGCTGTCTACGTGGAACAGGTCATCAAAATCAGTCAACAGTAAAGGTCATGGGATTATCATCTGATGCTGATGTTTCTGTTGAAACTCAACCAGTTCCAGTGACCCTGAAGAGCGAAAACAAAAGATAATTACAAAGATGTTGATTTGTAGATATGTTTACTACTTGATGGAGGTTTTTACCCACTTTACAGTCCTGCATTCGCATGCAATTTTTAGCATAGCTTAACATTAATGAACGACGGTGGACATGTATTCCTTACTTCGAACCAGAGAAATAACTCAAAAGAAAATAATTTCTCTTACTTTCTTTATTTGACTTTTATTTCCCCTCGTGTCTCCATTTATATGATTACATCTCTATATGAATAGTGCTAAAAATGTATGAGAAGCAGCTTAACTACAAAGTGAGATTGATAAAGGTTATGCCAGCCTCTAAGGACAGACACAAATTACCTGATAATTCAAATGTTATATTCCTGTGAATATACCGTACCTACACCATAAAATTGGATGCCACAAATGGCTCAATTACACACAAATGAGATGAAAATCAGGTCTCGATGGAAATTAAGGGATGAGCAAGGAGGAAATATACGCGTGCTGTGCCACAGTGCAGCATCTTTCAGATCTATATGTGTAGGTTCAAGTGTTCTGAACAATAATATCTGAACCATGCCCTCATGGGGCCCGTTCCTCGTCAGATGAATCACCATCCAGGATAAGTGCTGTTGCCTCTCTTATTACATGACACTATCATAAGCACTTTGATGACAAAATCTCCCAACAACTTTGTACCTGAAGTAGGTAGCGGAATTAGTCACGAGTGGAAAAGTTATATGAGATGCCTCTGCGTGTGGTCTCTCGTGCCTGCAGCCGACAGTATATAAGAATTCCTATGTTTAATGTGTATGCGCATGTTTTTTATATGTGTGCTTGTTTGTGTGTGTGCCTGGAAATGTCCTTGTTTATGACCTGAGACAGCGCAGTCAGTCATCCTTACCATCTGCTGGTGCTGGCACATAACCCATCTGGTCAAGCATAGAGAGATGAATCATCTAGTTGGCTTCCAGACCCAAACTTCACCTCAAACCACATCTCACATCATGTCAGCTGCAACAGTTCAGTGGGCTTGAGGCCTTTTTTTTTTTTTTTTTTTTTTTAAACACAAGTACACAAGTCCCTGTGGCCTAATCCAGAGGTCAGCACGCAGCTGTTTAATGCAGCTTGTTTTAGTCAAATGAGTCGATGGATGCAAGAGATGTTCACAACACGCATGTAAGAAACATCTGTCTGTGAAGAGCATCTAGTCACAGAGTGCAAAGCATAATCATGTTAATGATAATTAAGAAAAGGACAGGGGAGCTGCAAATGTGCTGAGTTTCTTGATTGCGACCATGATAATTCTTGATACAGGCAGGATGTTGTCTTGGGTCTAACGCGCTAATATGTTTGTACCAAACTGCGTGCAGTCCAGTCAGCAGTTGTTGAGACCGCGTGATGAAGGTGAACTAAGAGGTATTAGAGGCCAATGCCGAGCAGCAGAAGACCAGAAAACATTGGATCCAAACTTTTAAAGAAGAAAGCAAATGCATATTAATGGGCCACTATCCTGTCTCACGGTCAAGTAGCTCAGCAACTGAGGCCGCAGCCTGGAAAACAAATCTGAGACACTCTTGGCTGTATTGTCCACAATGTCACACAATGAGACTGAGAGCATGTGGGAGAAAAAGTGACGACGGGATTAGAATTTTTGAATTGGCTTGTCAAGAAAACCACATCAGATTCCATTTGAAGACTGCTAATCACTATGCATTGACGTGGTTCTGAAAAGGTTCACAATCTTTTTGTGTTTTCTGCATATGAATATATAAAAATGGCTTGAGTGCACACATCAGGTTACATGTGAATGAAGTGTCTGTCATCCAAGGCCGATCTAACCATGTTCTGTGTGCTGTTTGTATCAAAAGCATTTTATAGAACTATAGCTACGCACATAACTGACCTTTAACAAGGTTATCAGCAGTGTTGCCACAGTTACCTTGAAAAAGTAATCTGATTACTGATAACTGGTTACTCCTTAGTTAGATTACAAGTTACTTCATCAGTTACATTCTGCAGGTGCTGAACTCCCCCCGCCTCAACATTCACATTCAGCATGGCCTTCAGATTTCTCTCAATCTCTGCATACTCCTTCTCCAGGTAGGAAGAAAAAGATGTTTTGTGAGGCAGCACGTCATTGACAGTACGGAATCTTGTTTATTATGGCACGTAACGAGGGCAAATCAACCGTGTTTTAGGGCAGCGTTTCCTCTGCAACATGCTGCGCGACCAACTTCTTCGACTCTCCCCCTCTAGCTTGTTTTGCACCGAAGTCCAGCTTTTGTTGTTTGCAGAAGTCGAGGCCATGGCTTTGCTCGCAGCTCTCTGCTGAACACCACCTGGTGGGACTTGCTCTGTAAACTTAACTGTGCTGCAACTCCAAATTTGACGTTGTGTTTTTGAAGTGTACAGCGAACCTTAATGTTTTTATCTTTAGCTGACATGAACTCTGTGTTGACTGTGTTTCCAGCTCAAAAACGCGCATCTCTCTCCTCCTTCCATTGTTGTTCATGTTTGTGTCGCTGCGTGGTGTTAACACGTAACCTGTCGCGTACGTAACATCACTCCCTGAGACGCAAGATTAAAGCAAGAATATATATTTTTACTAAGGAAAATTATGAAAACAATAGTAACTTGAATAAGTAACCTCAGTCTGATTACTGGTTTGGAAATATTAACACATTAGATTACTCGTTACTGAAATAAGTGGTCAGATTACCATCCGATAACCATCACTGGTTATCAGGCACTGTGGTTAACAGTGTAATATTAGTGGTTTCTCTTTCAGAAAAGACATTTTTTTGAAACATTGTTTGATAAACATTAGAATATGGCCGCGATAAATGTCCCACAGCACCAAGCCAACCAGTTGCATCTGTGGCTCTGGCACAGGAGCAGTCTGAGGTTTACGATTTGGCGTGCATGTTTATTTCTCTAACACTGTTTTCTTTCCAACACTCAGTTTCTGTCAGCCCCCTAATTTGTTGTTCTCTCCTTTGCCTCTCACACCATGGATCTCTTTTGGGTCCTTTTCTCTCCAACCTCCCACTTCCCTCTTCCCCTCTTGTTTTCTCTCCCTCCCTCTGAAGCGTGACTCGCCTCCCGGCTGTGTTTCTATATCTTTGTGTCCTTCTTGCTTCTATGTCTTTGTCAGCCTTTTTTTTACTCTCCTGCTCAGTAGGTCTATAGGTCTCATTTTGAGTATCCAAACAGACATTTGCATGCATATGTGTTATTGCATATTTGTACTGTGAGGGATTTAGTTAATGCAGTGCACACCAAAGAAATGGTGATGTGCATTGATTTACTTTGATACAGTCTCTGTACACCGTATGCTGCAAAAGTCAAAACAGTTCCTTTGTGATCAGTCAGCGATTGTACATCTGAGTGTCACCAACTTGTGGCCCTGGTTTTCCTTCTTGCTATGATGTAACGTCTTAGTAAACAGATAATTATTTGCTTCTGTGGCCTCTGCAGACTTCCGCCTGTTTAGTCCTCAATTAACCCTGTTCAATAATTGGCTGGGCCTCCCGTAGAGAAATGAACAGCATTCCAACTTCAAACACACTAATCACAAAGACAGCATCAGTAGGTGGCCAAGTGTGCCCGTGTGGAGATGTGTGTGTGTGTGTGTGTGTGTGTGTGTGTGTGTGTGTGTGTGTGTGTGTGTGTGTGTGTGCGCGCATGTGTGTGTGCGTGCTTGGCCGCTATCTGCCCTTGCCCCTGGTGACAGGATGTGAGGCAAGGAGGAGAAGGGAGGAGCTCAGCCTTGTCATTGGGGAGCGCTTATCGCACTGAACCAGCAGACACACACAGATGCGTGGACACTGGTGCATACCTACACTTAGAGGCACGCGCTCACACAAACACACACACACGAATGCATTTGCCAGCATAATTGGCTATAAAATCACACATGAAAGGAAGCAAAGTGGTGCTGAAGGGATGAGTCAATTGATTAATTAGCTGCGCAACAGAATATTCATCAACAACACGTTTTTAATGGCACACGTTGTTTGGATCTTCGCTTTCTATCGTAAATTGAATACCTCGGGTGATCTCGTAGATGCGCTGTTTAAAGTCAGATAAGAATAATTATCGAAAGATTCATTGATAGTGATGTTGATCATTGGTTGCAGTCCACACACACACTTCTCGCACACACACACACACACACACACACACACACACACACACACACACTGGTCCCTCTGCTCCGCTGTTCCTGTTCGCTGCTCCTGCAGGGTTATGGTTGAGAGCCTGAGGCCAATCCTCTGAGGCATCAAAGAGATCTCACACAGCTGATACCACATTAGCCTTCACTCTTCTCTTCCTCCAGCTCCTCCTCCTCCTCACCTGTCGTCTGCCCTCTGCACGACTTTACCTCTCGCCTTTTCCCTCACTTCTTCAGTATTCTGTGCTCTCACCCGTGGCTGGCCTCTCTCCTCTTCTTCTGTCCTCTCTCCCCTCAGTGGTCCTCTCCATCCACTCCTCTCCTCCTCCTCTACCTCCTCTTTTTTCTTCGCAACTCTTCATCTTCCATGAGTGATAGGGGCGAGACAGAGACATGGCAAAGCGAGAGGAGAGGAGACAGGAGAGAAGTCACTTCATCAACCACAGTCTGATAATTCATCAGCAGCTGTTTAACGTGCTGCTACTTTGTCTTCATTAGCAGCCGCTGGTTTCGCTTCATAAAAGTCATTAGAAAAGTTGTCATCAAAAATCCTGCAACACTTCGTCTCTGTACCCTTGTCCTCGTCTCAGGTCCCCGTTCAGGAGAAAAGAAAAGATTTCTCTCTGCTGTTACGATATGATCAACTTTCTTTTGAAAACTATTGAAGTTGCAGGAAATTACAGGCTACGTTTGAACCGCAGTTTTAGGTGATGAAATCATTTTTACTGAGGCGATATTAAATGAGCCACATTAAACAATGGACGTGAGATAACAATGTTTTATCCAGAATAGATTGATTGCTCTTTGGAATGGAATGAAAATGGATGCATAACCATTTGAAATGAAACCGTTTTGACAATGAATTTATTTCCAGCTTATCAGATCAGAATGGGTTATAGTGTTTTTTTTTCCGCAGCAGTAATGGCGGGAACGGTACATGCGGGTGGGATTGGCCGGTTCAACATTGTGATACTTGTTTGTTTATTTCCACAGATAACTACTGGAACGCTGCGTCATTCACCACCCCGTCGTCTTACCTGCACTTCGCCACCTTTCAGGGCGAGACCAGCGCCGACATCTCCTTCTATTTCAAGACCAGCGCACCCTACGGCGTCTTCCTGGAAAACCTGGGCAACACCGACTTCATTCGCCTGGAACTCAAATGTAAGATGCATCCGAGCGATTCTGTGAGAGTCATTTCTCACCGTTTGTCTCTCTCACTCCCGCTATCACTCTTTATCTAGGCTGGTGTGAGGTTTAATCCAGCAGTCAGTCTAGTGTGAGCTTTAATCCAACAGCCAGTCTGATAGCAGCGGGTGCAAACCTGTCACCGCACGCTCGCACAATCACATAGACACACAGATGCACACAACAGTCAACTGCCTTTCTGATTATGGCGCACTACTTTGTGTGATTGCAAGAGAGAGAGCAATCATTTATTTAAGGTAATTGGTGTGTGCAATAATTATGTCCATTATGAACCTCTGTTTAACCAAATCACCGATTTTCAGGGATGACAAAACACAAGCTCTCATCCACACACACACACACACACACACACACACACACACACACACACACACACACACACGGTCTCTCTCTATTGCTCTCTTTCTCTTTTTTTTCGAAAAACCAATCCTGCAAATTGGAGCACTTAAATCTCCCACACAACCTTTTCACAACATATACACATATGCACCATGCTGTAAATTAAACGGATAAACTGTATGTATTTCAGTTCTGAATGTGCCTGTGTGTACCTGCGCATTATGAATGAAATTAGAAAGACTGTGACAAGGCAGAGGAGAACGAAACTTTTTAAATCCCATGAACAGCTTTGCAGCACCCCATTTTACAATCTGGAAGTCCTCTCTGAGAATTATGATTGACGTGTCACGCAGAAGGTTTCTGTGATCTCATTCCAGTGGCTCAAATTAACAACCCGACGAGCCTCAGTTGAAGCCCCTCTGATCAAGAATTTTAGAATCTCGGGCCACAAGTTAATCGCCGCGCTGTATTGTGAAGGGGGTTCTGGGCACTGAAGGGCTAGTCGACAGACTAATTGCATTTCATTGGGATTCAAATGGATTTGAACGTTGTGCTCGCTCACCACTTCCTGCTGGTGTGCCTTGCCCACCATTTTGTGTCAAAAAGCCAACCAGTGAATAGACACAAAATCAACAGACAGCCAAAGTGCTTTCTAAAGCCATTACACTGAATTATGTCTGCAGGTCTGTGGCCTAAAACTTTAGTAAGTTTTTTTTTTAATTTTAAATCCCAAATACTTCAGCTAAACTATCCTTGTATATATGCACACAAAAAACAATGTGCTGACACTATATTGTACATGCAAGTACTGCGAGAAGTTTGCCAAAGGGGGCTGGTATTTGTCTACGGAACATGCACAGGAAACACACACAGAGATACAGTAAGTATCTAGTCTGTCACGGCTGCACAGCAGGCCGGAGGAGATAGGGAGTGTGTGTGTGTGTGTGTGTGTGTGTGTGTGTGTGTGTGTGTGTGTGTGTGTGTGTGTGTGTGTGTGTGTGTGCGTGTGTGTGCGTGTGTGCGCATGTGTGTGTGTGTGGGTGTGTGTGTGTGTGTGTGGGGGTGTGTGTGTGTTTGTCTCCTGAGGCTTTCAAAATGCCCCCACATCGATTTCCTCTCTCCTCTCCCTTGCTATCATCTTGCATTTTGCCCCACAGCACACGTTTAGACACACGATCGCAGAACGACTCGTGAGCACACAAACACACACTCGCACACATAAACACACACATAATCTCTGCCCTCTCACTGGTGCAAAAACTGTATCTGCTGCAATCCCGTCAGGGCATGAAATGACTAGCATTAGGCCAAAACAGCATAGCTGTGCTATTGCAGGAGCTCATACACACACGCGACCTTGTACAAAGCACACATTACTGTGACCTTAGCAGACTCAGGTGGGCACTATTCCTTTTTGAATCTTAATAGTGAGAAGTTGGCATAGACACATTTGAAGGGGCAGCATTGAAGACATTTTCAGAACCATGTAAACTGAACTGGTAACAGGATTGAGGACAGATAGAAAGGTCCCTAAATACAGAAATGCTTGATTTCTGGGTTGCTCTGAAGCTCAGCAGAAAGTATGTATGTGCCATGCTCTGAGCCCTTGAGGGGCTGCAACTTTAGTGATAGTCTTGCCCAAATGTTATAAACGCTTTCAGTCCGGGATCCCGCTGAGAAATGTACTTCCCGCTAGAGACCTCGGCTTATGAAATTCTATTATTGCTTTTTTTATGTGAAGTCGAGACAGACACAAAGTTTACATCTGAAGTTTAGCAGCTGTTTTCGAAGTTGGCAGATGTCCTTCTGATTTGTCAAAGTTATATCTCGCCATCTATAGACAAAAGCATCTAGCCACCACTATTTTTTCCAAAGTTGATCTTCATCTCAATATATCTATTCCAAGTAATGCTAAGAAATACTCAGCATTCCTTGAATTGTGTGAATGCAGGGTTTTCACTGGTAAGCATGAAGAACTTACTTCAAGAGCCTTTTTTCACTAAGAGATGCTTAGCTTTTGAGGAGTTGCTTTGAATCTTGTTTGGGCTTCAATAGCAGCAGGTTTGCTGTGTTGCTTCGAGTCTAGCTAGCACTTAAAGAGAGTTTACCTAAATATGAAGAATTGTAGTGTAACGTGAAAGAGACCAAAGGGATAATACACCACCAGTCATCAGAAAATAGATAAACGGCTAAATGAAACTTCACATTAGAAAAACACACACCCACATATATGCGCAATCCACACAAGCAGCAATCATTAAGACAAAGACACACGTTACACAATCTCTTTCACTATTTATCATTGTTTGGTGGTGCTGGGCTGACACATAATTTAGAATTTGGCTCTTGCAGCCTCCATATTAAAAGATTAATAGAAAAACAAATAGCGAAAATAAAAAGCTCTGCTGGGGTTTCTTCGGGCCAACATGCAAGTGTATCAAACACACACAGAATTACATTCACACACACACACACATCAACACTTACAGCATCCATCATGGCTATGCAAATAATGAGGCAAGCGCTGTGCGCTGAGGGCACTTTAGTTTTCATTCCTGCCTGCGGACAGAGTATAAAAGAGAAAGTTGTAGGGCATCCATCTTGCTTTGCTGCGCTTCTAAAACAACACACGGGTAATCAAACACACATACACACTCACATGCCGTCCAGTGTTACTATAGCTTTGTTTCTGTAGCGGTATTCTGATATATGTTTGGCTTTCGTTCAGCGTTTAAAATAACTGATGCCACTCCTCTCTGCCCTGCGGACCTGCTCTGTGCATACAGACATCATTAATTCGCTGTACTAAAGCCTGTTAAAGGGCTTATACCATTCGCCTGCATGCAGCTGTGTGCCGTGTATCATGGATGGTCGAATGTTTAAGCACTTTTTTAGATTTATCTTATGGGTTAATGCACTCAGCACATCTAGAAATGCGTTTTTGCTGATATGATTTCTGGTGTGTTTGCATTTCATCTAAGTTGGAATGATACTGTTGGCTGGAAAAGAGATCAAGAGAGGAAGTAAAGAAGGAAGGGAGGGTGTGCAGGAGGACAAAGTGACTGATAAGGATGTGTAAGTGAATGCAAGAAAGCCAACAATAAATGTACAAAACAAATGAATAAACTGTGAATGAAGGAAAGAAAGAAGGAAATGATATCTAGGAAAGGGGGTGGACTCAGGGACAGGTGGGTAAAAGGCGGAAAGAATGAAAAGAGCAAGCTAACAAAAGAACACAGAAGTGAGTGGGAAAAAAAGGAGGAACAAACAAAAAAGAGAGGGAAGAAAAAAAACTAGATGTATACAGTATAAGGGATGCGAGAACTAGAAGAATGGAAGAATAAGTGGGGTGAAAAGAGATAATTAGATGAAAGCAATGTGAAAATGAGAAAAGGGCCAGGCATATTGATTGGGCAAAGGGAAAGAAGAAAGTTCATTTCCCCATTGACTACTACATAAAATTATCCACTCTAATATCTGAGCCTAATGAAGCTATAATGAAGCAGTAACATATAGAGCTATGAAGTGGTTATATATCATCTCTATGACTGCAGCACACTGGTGCCAATAACCGCCATATGGCAGCACCCAGAATATATAGCTTTTATACAGCGGCCTCACAGTGGTGCCAGACATTAGGAAAAGAGTCAGATTGGGTTTTAATTTGACAATTATAAATCATCTTTCCAGCAGCAAAAATAATTCCCTCATTGTTTTCCCATTGTTGCTTCATTCCTTTCATGGGTCAAAGCAGAAAGATATTTTGCAGTGGCAAGCGTTCAGTCAATATCTCGCGTCCCCACACAGCGAAAGGACGCGCTATCTAACTTGGATTCAAACCAACAGCACCACTCGGCTTTAACACGTATTCGTGAAGATGTTCATTCAGTGGCCGCTTTATTAGGTGCACCTTTACAATATGATGCGTTTTAATACAACTGCTAAGCCATAAATTCTAGTTTAACATTCAGTTTATGTCGACGTTTTCAGAAATGGATTCAATTCAATTATCCTGCAAGTTTACTGCTGAGGTCATAGTTGCAGTTGTATTGGACTGCATTACGCTAGGATTATCTCCAATTTTTACATAACTAACTACAACCTCAATGCGATCACATTATATAATTAACACTTCAAGGACAGCATAACAGAACATTATAGGCATCATGAAGATAGACTGTAGAACAGTTGCAGTGTGAACCTAATGACGTGGCAAGTGAGTGTATAGTACCAATTATGTCTCATTAGAAGTGTCTCTAAATTAATTATTTACCTGACTGCATCAAGTTGGGATAGAGTTTGATATAAACACACCTATATACATACACATACACATACACACACACACACACACCTAAATAGTCTGTATACTTTCTTGTACTTGTAAACTTACTTGTACTTTTTTTCCTTTTCTGACAAAACATACACACACACTGTTTGCTGCAGAAAGGTTAAAAGCCATCAGACAACCTGACCTCAACAATGCAGCAGCAAAAACATCTGGAATGGACAGGTGGTAGGCTGAAACAGACACACACACGGTAAATCCAAAATATCAATCAATACATGACCTGTTGTGGTCACAAAAGCTTAACAGTGCCCCCTATTGGTATGTTCAAATATTAGGTTACTTGAAGTACGGCATTTCAACTTGCCTCATTCCTCATAACATATTCCACACACACACTCACACACACACACACATTCAGACACACACACACACACACACAGATCCACTTAATATGAGATAATGAAAATTAATCATGTAGAAAAACAAGGCCATTTTGTTCTTTGCACTCAAATTTCATTCCTTTCTGTTTTCTTTTCTTTATTCATCTACACACAGTAATTTCTCTTCAGCTCTTTCATCTCTCACTTGTCGAGTGGAGAACTCTAAATGTTCAAGAACAGCAAAAAAAAAAGGGGGGGGGAACCCACACATGGAAACTGCTGTGATACAACATTATGTCATGCAAAGCCAACAGTTCCTGGCATCTATTGACCATTGCTGAGATTAGTCCTGTCCAAAGCTGTGAGCAGTCGTGTATTGCAAAGCTGAAATCTATAACAGGCAAACGAATGGCCTTGAAACAAATGAGCCATTAGATTAGAAATTGAGCGCATATTTACCTGCAGACTGGACTATGACAGAAACAGGGAGTTATGGGCTTCAGAAAGTTCTGATGTTTGTTAGGAATCGAGGTGAACTGAGTGTTTCTTTGTCTCACGCTCTCTCTCTCTCTCTGCAGCTCCTAAAGTCGTCTCCTTCTCCTTCGACGTCGGAAACGGACCGGTGGAGTTGACAGTGCTTTCTGACACACCCCTCAATGACGACCAGTGGCATCGCGTGATGGCCGAGCGAAACGTTAAGGAGGCAGTGCTTCAGCTGGATCAGACGTATCGGGCATCTCAGCTCGCTCCAGCACAGGGGCACACACGGCTCGAACTGTTCAGCCAGCTCTACGTGGGTAAGTAACACACACACACACACACGTTTCAAACAAATGACAACCTTTATCTGTGCAAATGAGTCACATACAACAATTTTATTGCAATTTGAACATTTAGTATCCGCTTTGTGTAGGGCGGCAACTCACAGAGACAAACAGGCTGCAATTACGAGCTCTTATGGGTGGAAAGCAAATGCCTAAGTGCACATCATTCATGCAATTGGATTATATTAATAAACTATCTGTGCCGTCTGTATTTGCTGTAATGCTGCCCTTCATACAGACGTCCATTGTGAGGATTGTTTTAGAAGTTAAAGATGTAGCAGCCTTTCCTGGAAATCACTGGGTTCTCTCTTAAGAGGCTTCAGTTCAGCTTAGCCACAGCCACTGCTAATTGAGTTAATGTTAATCCAGTACGTGCACACACACACACACACACACACACACGCTTCATTTTTTAGAATATGCACACGTGGACACACATGTACATCCTCATCCTCATCCCTCTGCACAGAAACTCATCCGTATAATTGATCAGAGTTTTAATAACGATGAAACTTAGCGCCTGTGCCGGCTATGAGGGCATGTGACTTAATTCGCTCACTGCGGAGGTCGTTCTTTTGATACTTTGACTATATATTTTTTTGGATTAAGAAGCTGTCATTGCACAAAGAGGATATCAACCCCTCTGACTTTGCCACACACACATTCACATTCTGTATCAGACAGATCGAGCCCGTAATATCACACCAAATTAGGCCCTCGTTTTGTTAGAGAGGGCTGCTTTTTCCTCATGCCTTCATCTTCCTCTCCACACGACGCCTCTCAAGCTCATCAGCAGTTCACATGGCAGAAGATCTGTCCAGCTTTCTCCTTATGCTTTCACTTCTCTTTCTCTTTCTACCTTTTGTGCTGAGCTGTCGATACTCTAGGGCTAAAATAGTTTTTAGGGATTTGCGGATGGAAGGGAAAGTGCTGAGCCGGATCACAGAGTTCCTACTGTCTCATGGAAAAAGTTCTGCCCAAAGGAGATTGTTCCAAAGTCCAATCAGGCGTCCCGATGTGATAGCCTTACCCTCCCTGATCCTCCTTTAGAATATAATTCCATCGTCTCATCACTTTTGCTGATTCGAACGCTGCTGAAACATCCTCACCTTATCATGTCCCAATTTGCCTCTCAGTGTATTTGTACTTTCATTTAGTGAAATGGAAAGGGGGGCAAGAGGGGTTTTGCCACTGTGCGACTTGCAGCTATGAAACCGGGGACATAATGGCTTCCAGATAGCACCTCGGCCGTCACCTCATGTGCATGTTTGTATTCGTTTTTTTTGTAGAAAAGGAGAGAGGAGAAGGTTCAGGCCTGCTGTGTGTGAGAGACAAAGGAGGTAGTGGATGAAGGGGGGGGGGGGAGAAAGACCTGAGCTGTGTTTTCACCAAAATTACCGCAAACTTTTGTCCTTGTAGTATTTTCAAGGAACTGGCCTTAAAACCCGCAGAGATCACAGGAATTCCAAAGTATGAAAACGGCTGTTTTTGCACATGATCATCATCAGCCTGTCTCTCGTATGCCTGACTGGTTTGCGGCTAAGGACTTTGAAAAATGGTGGCTAAAATAAAATGATGTGAATGCTTGACCAATCAGAAATGTTCAAATGTCCCAGTACCTTTTGAAAAAGTACTAGCCATTATGTCCCTGGAACTTTCTATTCCCCACTGTAGAAACACTTTGAGTTCCTCCAGGTTCATTGTCCCTTGCAAATGTTCCTGCAGTGAAGTCACAGCTTTGTATGTAACATCAGTCACAGAGGTGTCAGCACCTTCTCATATCTGATGTCTAATCCCTTCGTAATCCTCATTTGAGGATTGCTTTGGGAAGTTACAGTGTGACACACAGGAAGTGACCCGGCCACTGAAGGGAAGTGGTTTAGATTTGGCCTGTGACAAAAGATAGGGATCCTTTTGTGTTTGATCGAGAGATTTGGAAAAGGAGTGGGCAGAGCCCTGCAGGCATCAAGATTTTGTCTGAACTCGCCTGATTCTTCCTTGTAACATCCTCCGCCGCCTCGCACGTTGTCTCTGATTGATATTGATGTGGCTGTTTGAAGGCAGTGGAGTAGAAAAAAAAAAAAAACAATGCAATCTAGAAAACTTGAAAAGAATTTCAAAAATGATAGATCTGTTTGTACGATTTCACACAAACACACAGAAGGATACAGCAGGGAGCTTTATTTTGCTCAACTTGTTCTCAAATCTGTCTCTGTATCATCTCCTTCTCTCTTTCTCAATCAATATGCTCCTCATCAAGCATTTGATTGCTTTAGTGTTTACTGCACAGTGGCTCATTTGCTCTAATGGCCTTGAGAGTAAATGTTATACCATCAGCCTGCTGTCATTTACTTCAGACTGTTAACTTTTAGTTCGCCAATTCACTTCATACATGCACATAACTGTAAATCTCTCCGTGTTGTATTCATTTAATGCCACCGTCTGTTCATTTGATTTCCCTCATGATTAATGCTCACATCCACACTTTTTTATGGTTTTGCATGTTTTTGTGTTTTTTCTCTCATGGTTGGATTGTTTTGTCTTTCTTTTCTACTCTGTTTATTTTGTCTTTGCCTCGCCTTTGTCTTCATGGATCGACATCTTGCTTGTTGCCACTCACTGCATGTGTGCGACACCTGTCACAGGAAAACCAGCCTCGCTCACCTGCCAAGACAGTAGGTAACATTTAATGATTATATTGAAATGAAGTGTCCCTCTGGCATAGATGCAAATATAACAACACAGTACACACGAACACATGCATGAAGACCTCACCCACTGTTCAAACAGAGTGTGTTTTCCTTATCCGATTTTCTTCCAGCGTTGATTAAACTTTAGCCAGGATTTATCTTCTGAAATGTGACTGCTCATGCACTGCGCTACTTTTTTTGATTTATACTCTACATTAACACGTAGGTGTGAGGAATTACTGTAGAGTCTTGTTTATTGCAGTACACAAGAACAATTTCCATGCAGGGATCCATCTGAAGTAAACCCATTATGAACCTTTAAAAGAGATAGTCAGGGAAGAAAAACATTGCTGCAACCCAACAGATATAAAGCACTGGGCCGGTAAAATGGGATTTATATGATAATATCTAACCCCCCTGGAAATTCTGGTGGGCAGGGGAGGCTTCTGGAATGGCATTTAGGCCGTATGAATCAAAAATACTCATCTAAAACCAATACAAATGGCATCCTAAAGTAATAAACATGGAGTGGGTGAAGATCGTTCAGGGGATCTCCTCAGTGTTGAGCAGGAAACAGACAAACGGATAGATATAGGGCACACAACTATTCTATTAATCCACTCATACAATGATAATAAAGGAAGAGGTGCAGCAGATGTGAAGCCTGTAGGTCTAAATGGGGAATTTAGTTATGTGGTTGGATCAGGCATATATATATATATATATATATATATATATGCGAGTATATGTGTGTGTGTGTATCTATGTATATATATATATATATATATATATAAATATACTGTATATATATATATATATATATACTGTATATATATATATATATATATATATATATATATATATATATATGCGAGTATATGTGTGTGTGTGTATCTATGTATATATATATATATAAAAATATATATATATATATATATATATATATATATATATATATAGGCGTGTATGTGTGTGTGTGTGTTTCTATGTATGTATGTAAGTTAGAATTTAGATAGATAGATAGATAGATAGATAGATAGATAGATAGATAGATAGATAGATAGATAGTGTATGTTCATCCCTGTAACTGTATACATATTGCAGGGGTTTATTCTGCAGTGCATTATTACTCAGTAATGTAGAATCCACACCAACATATAACCACACAGTAGAGGAATGAAACATTAGAGGTCAAAAGGCCTCATTCTGTGATTTCTCTTTTAATCAGGAAGTTGGCTGCATATTGTGTGTGTGTGTGTGTGTGTGTGTGTGTGTGTGTGTGTGTGTGTGTGTGAGTGTGTGTGTGTGTGTGTGTGTGTGTGTGTGTGTGTGTGTGTGTGTGCGTGCGTGCGTGTGTGTACAGTACAGTATGCATATAAATATGTTTGCTCATTAGCACATACCCGTGCTAACATACCCTTGAGCCACACACAGCGCATCCGTAGATATGTAGGTGGAAACACATGCACATGAGTGTTTAGCTTTTAATTACTGCTTATGAGTCTGAATTTATACGTCCATGTCAGTATTTCTGTGTCATGCCATGGTCTTATGTGCTTGAGTTTGTGTGTACATGTAGATATGAACTCTGAAGCCTGACCAATACTCAAAATATTAGGCTGATACTGAGATTTAAGAGGATTGAACATTAAACAACATAATGATTTATCAGTGTGGTAAGATGTTTTTTTAATCTGTTTGGCAAGAATACATCAGATTTGGTTGCAACAAAAGATCAATTTTAATTGAGGAGTAACCTAAATTCTCAACAATTACAGTAAACGTAAATATACAATTACAAGATGCATTGGAAATCAAATTCTTGTAAGAAATATACCCAAATATTGCACAACATCAGATTTTTGCCAACAGCGTGTGCCACCATATCTACCAAAGCAGGTGATTAGCCAAGATTGACTCTAGTCAGTATCAGTCAGGCTCTATTACACACCATTTGTGATTTATACAGAGATCGCATCCACCTGTATTTGTGAGTGTGTGTGTGTGTGTGTGTGTTTGTGAGTCTCTGTGTGTGTGAGAGTCTGTGTGTGTGTGTGTGTGTGTATGTGTGTGTGTCTGTGTCTGTGTCTGTGCACGTGTCCACCTCGGTCTCCGTAGGCCTCAGAGCCTGCTGTCCATTTAATCAGAGACTGATTTAGACCTGGGTAAACAGGTGGCAGAAACCTCCAGCCAATCAGTGGTACAAAATAGATTAATTAACAGGCCTACAAAAAGTCAAATTCATTGTGGGAATGAAAAGAGGAGAATGTGTGTGAAAGCGCAGCTGCACCGTGATGGGTGAATACTGCATAAAAGTCAAAAGACATACTATTAGTAACATTATCTGTGTTGTAGCTGCGTGGCTAACCTGGCAGACGTGTGCATGAGAATGCAGCTGTTGAGGAAGGACACTGTGCGTGTCAGAGTGTGTCTCCTTATCACATCTTCTTGAATGGATGCATCTACGTAATCCGAAAGGATGCAATTGGGAGGTTTTAATAACTAAAATGCCCCTCGGCTCTTGTTAATGATAGTGTGCGTGAGTGTGCGCCAATACTCGTGTGTTTATCCATACGGTGTAACCGTCCTCTGTGGGTGAGCTTGTGTACGTTAGAATCCATACCTGTGGGTGTATGTTTATGAGTGTGTTTATTGCTATAGTCATTTAGGTCCACATTAATCTATTTAACACCCCTACTCTGTCCAATATAATGGGTAGTTAGACTGTAATGGTGCAAGGCCAGAATGACGATGGAAGCACTTTAGAGGAATGGCTATCGACACCCCAAGGCTAAGCATTGATGCGTCTATTGACTCCTTCAAGTCAGGTGCGCTGTGTGTGGCATGTTTTTAAATGTGCGTGTTGGATGTAGTATACATGCATTCGTGAATCCATTTGCATGTGTACGCGTGTGAGATGTTCATTAAGACACTGTGTTCATTAGGCTGTTTTAATTAGTGAAGAAATCGAACGAGTTGAAGGTTGTTTCAAGAGCGGCGTCACAGTCGGAGCGATTAACGTGACATCAGTGGCTTCCTCCGGGCGTTGGGATGTTAACGTTTTCTAAGGAGATTAAAACAGCCTCTTGCATTCAAAATGACTCCCATGACCCTGGCTTCCGTTCGCCCTCCCTTCCTTTACTTTATTTGTTTTCCTTCCTGCCTCACAATGCCACATTTTCCCACTTTCCCCTCGCTTCTCAGGTGCTGCAGGCGGACAGAGGGGGTTCCTGGGCTGTATTCGAGCCCTACGGATGAACGGCATCACCCTCGATCTGGAAGAGAGGGCCAAGGTCACCCCTGGGGTCAAGCCCGGTTGCCAAGGCCACTGCACCAGTTTTGGGATGTACTGCCGGAACGGCGGGAAGTGCGTGGAGAAGTACAACGGCTACTTGTGTGACTGCACCGCCACTGCCTACGACGGCCCTTTCTGCACCAGAGGTGAGAGGCATTTTATGAAAGACGATTTCAGTCTCTGATGGGAGATCATATGACTGAATGTAAATGCCACTAAAAGTGCGTCACACTGCGTCTCATCTTCAAAACCTCAATTCTGAGACAAATCTGTCTCTCCCTGTGTGGGCTTTCAGTTATTTTTTTTTTACGTCCAATTTTATTTCTCTTTTTGCCAGCGCTGTAGGGTTTTTTGCAATTCCCTAAGGTATCTAACAGTAGACGATAACAGATTCTTTTCTTCTTTTATTCCTTTGCTCAAAACCTTTGTTTGAGGAAGGGCACCTTTATGAAGCCACATTATCACAGGAATAGTCACACCTCCGTTCACAAAACCAGAATCTCAGAGCATCAGGATTAATGCTGGAGTAGTTGTGTTACAGTGAGCTTCATTGCCTCACAGCCCACTGTGATTTTATTTTTGCTGCACTCTCTGATTGTCCTGACTACCTATTCAGTTTGGAGCTGTCTGTGTGGAAAGTGTTTGGGTTTATGATAAAAGGCATCGATTGAGAGTGATATTGTGCTTACTCACCAATTCTCCCTGACTTTAAAGTGCGCTCACTGAATGATAAAACACGGAGCTTATAGATCAAACTGAAAAACAAATATGCAAGTCTGTTGCGTAAGCACCAGGTATCTCTAGGTTTTTTGAAGTTCGGAGATCAGAATTGTCACACGGCTCCTGCGTTGTGGCATATTGCTTAGACATTGTGTTTGTTTCACAGGGATTCATTAGATACAGCATTAAAGTTCCACTTTCCAAAACAAGTTTTCATAAAACGCTCTGGGGAGAAGAGCAGCGGTGCTGTCAGAGGCTTTCTGCTAGCTCCCAGTCAGAGAGTTGATCCCCGACACGTGAATTAATTTGTTTCCTAAAGCCGAATAGTGTTTTTCCCCTGTGCTAGTGGCGGGGAGGGGTGACAAGATGACAGAAAAGCAAAGTGTGTATGTGTGCGTGCGTATGTGTGTTTGCCAGGGAAGAGGGTGACAGTGTGTGATGATATGCTAGTGTAAGACATGAGAAGACCTCCTCTGAATTCTGTCATAACCAATCAGCCATTTCGGGATTAAAAGAATAGAGATTACTGTCTGCGTGAGGGTGTGTGTGTGTGTGTGTGTGTGTGTGTGTGTGTGTGTGTGTGTGTGTGTGCATGCGTGCCTGTGTATTTGGCTGTGTGTATGTCATAAGAAGATGGAGGCAAAGAAAGGGAGAGAGCACACCCTTGTGTCTGTTTGTTTCTGTGCATGTCTCCTCCTTCCTTCACTTTCACTCATCACTGCTTCAGGTCTTCATCTCCCTCTCCTTCTCCCCTTTCCTTTACCCGCATTTGCGTTTCCCTTTTCCCATCACTATTCTTACACTTCTTTTCTTCTTCTCTTGTCTCATCTCCTCTCCCTTCCCTTTCCATTTTATTTATGACTCATCCCTCCCTATTTTTGCTTCTCTTTGTGCCGCTCTCCTCCCATAAAAATCCTCTCTGTCTTCCCCACCTCTGCTTTTCTCTTCTCCTTGTTTGCAGTTTTCCTTCGTTTCCTTCACCTATTCCTTCCTTCTCATCATCCCTAAATCCACCCTTCCTCTCCTTTCCTCAATTTTGTCTGGTTTCCCTCCTCTTGTTCTCGCCTGCACTGCCTTTCTTCTCCCTCTTCTTTAACTCTTTCCCCTGCAAACGTTCACTTCCTGCCAGCCTCTTCCCCCTTCTTGTCTCTTCTCCGGCCCTCTCCTTTGTTCCTTCCACTCCCAGTTGCCTCTCTCCTGTTTTCTCTTTCTGAATTTCTACCCTTCACTCTCTTTAATCTCCCCCTCTCTCCCCATTCTCCCAGCGAGTGAAAAATGCATGAAGCCAGCCATAATTGCATAGTGCATTTCCATTGTATCCATATTTACACGCTGCTCAGGGGACCCCACCGTATTATTATTACACACTCTCATTCTTCTGCTTTTCTGCCCTTGAGGGTCACAGTGTGCACATGTACATACATAAACATGGGTACGCACACACACACACACACACACACACACACACACACACACACCTGTAGAGGTTTGCGCGTTTGCACAAATTCACTTTCCAAAACTTCTTCTTCATGCGCTGACATAAAACACACACACACACACACACACACACACACACACACACACACACACACACACACACACACACACACACACACTCACACACACACATAAAGAGTCCCTGCCCTGGAGCAGAGTTTTCTCATTCCCTCTTATGCTTCCAGACAATGTGTGTGTTGCTGCTGAGGCTCTGGGCAGATATTCTGAGTCTGTCTTCTTTTCTTTTTTTTACAGACAGGCCCCACATAATCTACAATATGTGTGAAAAAAAAGATAAAATGTGAGAATGTTTAGCTTTTAAAGTGAAGAGGATGGCGAGATAGAGAGATCGCAGTGTGCCACGTGGGAGCTTATTTTAGAAAAGACTTGTACAGTAGTAAATGGTGAGAGACAAATTTTGATCTTGTTTGCATTGTGCCATGACTTTCACGAATGTCTATAGATTTAAAGAACAATTTTGTGAGGAATACATTTTGCATGTTTTTTATGAAGATAAAATACCATTTAGATTTGTGTAAAATCACTCACCTCGGCACAGAAAACCAATAAAAAAAAGGTGAAATCACAACAAGTCAGGTCATACTGACAGCTGCAGTTATGTGAACTGAGAGTCAGTCAGTGCTGTGGTCAAATCTACCAATGACATAATAGAAATGCCTCTGAAAATGCATGAATTTTAAGATAGCCGTTCGGAAACAAAAATACTTCATTTTAAATTTCTAAATAAAACGAAGTACTACTCGCATTTAGAAACAATAAGCAGTATGTCTCACCAAGTGTGAAATTGGAACTAGAGCAAAAGCTGCCGTGCTTTTGAATATTATAATCACAAGAGGTTAATAGTCAGGTCTTCACATATGAACGCAGCTGTGAGGTAAGAAGCAATTTATCCATAGACGCTGTGGCTTGTTTTGTGCATTTGTCTTGTCGATATTGTGTTATGAGAATTCAGTGAAGCGTGCCGCTTTGATGGAAATACTGCACTTTGTCTTATTTAAGTCTGATTCATTTAATACCCAGCAGCATGGATTTTGGCAGACACTGAACAATCCAGCGGTATCACAAAACAAAGTGTGAACAGGCTATCCGAAATCTTGACAAGCTCTCTGCCTAGTTAACACAGAACAATTGGTAAAATGTTCCCTCCAGCTTTAAATTCTACCAGTGCACAGCAGAACAGAGGATAAAATTGGGGTGTAGCTAAATAGAGGTGAGATTTAGCCTATATGCCAATACTAGTCAGAGGACTTGTTATTCTCTGGTAATAAGCCTATTAAATTTAAGTAATGTAGCTTGAAGTATTTATCGTAATGTGTCTGCTGGGTGACGATGGGTGAAGTGAAGCTTTGAAGCAAGATGCGTAAATGTGTTCACTTTGTATTCTTCGCCTGCACTGGCTGTAGCTTTACATTTTCACTGCTGACACTGAAGGAGAGGCAAACTTGTCAAAAAATATTCCATGACATTTACACACACACACACACACACACACACATACGCACACACACACACACACACACATGCAACCTTTGAGCCGCTGCTCCCGCCGAAGCCATTCTCCTTCATTTCACGCACATTTTGCCTTTTGTCTCCCTTGTTACTGACACATGGACACTGTGCATGCGTGCCCGCAGACACACACGAGGAGGATGACGGGAGAATAGAAAAAAAAAAAACAGATCCCGTCTTCTGAACACTTGATTACAAGAATCAATAAGCCCCCTGGAATAACTGGAATATGCCGTTAAGTCTGTTGTACTGGTAAACAATGCATTGTTTGGTTTCAGATGCTGGAGAGCAGCAATTTAACACCCACTTTACTACACCTCATGAACGCGGCCAAATTTATGTGTGTGCTTACCTCTCCCTGGCAATATAACAAGTCTACCCTGTTGAGTCTTGGAATGTGTGAGTTTCCCTGTGGCGTCCGTCTGATGGAAGGTGTTTTTCATCTTTTTCCTTCTATCTTTACTTCTGTCAGTTCTTTCTTACGCGTCGATGCAATCTGTTGTGATTTGCATAGCTTCATGAAATATGTTAATTCTACTGTTTGTGGTGTAGACATATCGACAAGCAATACTTAACTGCATTTGTGTTTGTTCACCTCCTTGCATTTCTTGTGTTTATACAATTTTTCTGTCGTCTCACCCAGATGTCGGAGGTTTCTTTGAAGCAGGAACGCTGGTCAAGTACAACTTCATGCCTGAAGCAGTTGCGGGAGCCAGCAGGGACACAAAGATTGTGACGCACCAGCTGACGCCGCATGAAGTGAATCTGACACAGGAGGAAGTGGCCTTTAGCTTCAGCACTTCCAATGCTCCAGCCATTCTGATGTACGTCAGCTCCAAGACGCAGGACTATCTGGCTGTTGTTTTAAGGCAGAATGGTAAGATCCCCACACAGAGGTTGTATCCAAAGTCTGCTCTCGGTAATGCTTGTTAGCGCTGCAAAGTACATTTTTTAAAGGCTGTTCCTGCAGCACAGTTCGGAAAGTTCTATAATCTCTGAAAATCCTCCTCAGTCAGCGGCCTCCCGCCGAGTCGCTGACAGGCAGCTGAGGGCTTTGATAATGTAGAATTAAAATTTTACACTGCCATCTAGCGTTTCAGCAATCAATGTCTGTAATCAGCCAAATGAAATTAGAAATCACTCATGCTGCCAAGGGGTGTTCATGCCCCCCCCACCCAAAAAAAAAAAAATTAAGGCCCTGGGACAGTAAATAGCTATAAATCCCTGCCAGGCTTTCCCAACTATTCCTCATCCCTGCTCGCAACCATCACTTCAGAGGGAAAAAATGCAAACAAACTTGATTTAAATAGTAGTTCTAAAGGTCATCAAGAAGTACAACACTAACTCCCTATGGAGTCGTTAGCAATCATGTTTTTTACAGTCATTGCTAGAAAACATAGGTGTTTATTGTGATCTCATGCCTCTGTCGTTTTACAGAGGTGTAAAAGGAGCTGATGGGCAGAGATGTGAAGTGTCATACAACCTCACCACTCTTCACACCCCTTGGCTTGTGTGTCTTCAGGTTCGCTGCAGGTGCGGTATAACCTGGGAGGTCTGAGGGAGCCGTTTGCTATAGATGTGGACCAGCGTAACCTCGCCAACGGACAGCCACATAGCATCAACATGTCGCGAGTCGACAGGAGCATCACCATCCAGGTACAGGCCTCAAACACACACACCTGAGTACTCTTAAATACATTTTGTTATGCTCAAAACCAGAAAGCTCTGTGTTTATATTTCAAGCTCCTACTAACAAGCAGCCATGGAGTGCATGCGATTGCCGGCCAGCTACGTGCTTTCAAAACACTCAGTCAGGAGTGCACAATCACAGAGGCCCGGCCAGTGTTAGCTCAGTGGTTTGCATTGAGTCACCGTCCTGCAGTGTCCTGCTCTGTTCTCCACTGTGATGAAACTGCCACTGTTAATCCACTTCCAGTAGACAGCCTAAGTATAGCAAAAGAGAGAATACATCGATCTGTGTGTGTGTTTGCATGAGTGCAGGCTGTTGTGTGACTGTGGCTGCATATATTTGCGTGTGAATGTATGTATGCATTATTGAAGAGCGTGCGTGGCTGTGTGTGTGTGTGTGTGTGTGAGATGGAGAAAGAAAGACCGCATGTTTGCGCCTGTGCATGTGTTTGTGTTTATGCTTGTGTGTCTTTGTTTGTATGTGTGTGTTTGTGAGTGTTGCGGGGAGGTGGTGGCTTGCTTGTGTGCTATTGCAGCTAAACAGCTTAGTGCAAATCAATACAGCCAGGCCTCAGTCAGTGGCTGTCAAGAAGGGAGTGAGAATTCAGCTAAACTATTACAGACTTGGTTCGGGGCTGAAATGTTCAGATTTGGCTGCAGGCAGCAATTTAAGGAAACCACCTTTAAAATGGAGTTTGTTATTATCATTTGCTTCTGGATACGAATACATTGATAAAAAAATTTAAAATGCAATTCCTCTCCGAAAGCAATCCAAGGCACACAGTGTGGTTTGTGCAAAACGAAGATATGCATTTAAAATGACCAATATGTGTAGTGGAATTGGTCGTGAGGTAGCCACCCTAACCCTAACTCTAGTTATATGTGTGTTGTCGTTTTCTAAAATGAGAACCAAAAAGTGCAGTTGTCAAGACTTGAACTCTACACAATATGCACATACACGTCTGTAAGGAATCCAGAGAGTGACTCATCCACAGATTCACCTTTGGAAAGCCCACCGACCCACTAATGGACAGAGGGCGGCACGGCATTAACCAGAAACATTGACCCTCCCTTCCTCCCTGCCAAATCGGTGTGTGTCAATAATTTTGTGTCACCCCACTTTTACAAATGTCTCCAGCTATCTGATCGCACACTATATTGTTTATTCTGTATGGATTGCAATGCTCATGCTGACAGAACCACATTTCCCTGCAGGCGTCAATGAAGTTTGATCTTATCTATGCATCATCTTATCCATGCGGCACGTATGATGTTGTATAAGTAAACATAGGGAGATATAATGCCAATGGGGAGACATTGCACAGATAATCCAATCGCTGTTTTACCACGTTAGAAGAATTTAAGTATGACGGGAAGAACGAAAGTGTTTTACATGACTTACAACATGTTTGCAGGGCATTTAAATACATGTAGAACATGAAAGGGGAATGAGTGGAATAATATAGATATGACTAGAGACATTATAATGAAGAGTGAATGAAGAGGTCTTTAATAAATGGATGAGTTTCTTTACTTGAATTAGTCTTATCTAGAGAGTTTGGTGCTGTACGTATCACGCAATATAGACAGTAAACGTTCAGTTGTGTGCCCTCTGATTCTGGCAACAGTGGTCGAGATGTCACCCCTCTGTCGTGATAATTGGAGATCCAAATGAAGCCTCCTCACTGTTGCTTTCATTAAGGTGAAATATACGGTTGGCCAAAACGATTTGCAGTACAGTTACAAAACGATAATCGTTTGATTGCACATGCTCATGGATCTATGACCCCATCCATACTGGAATCTCATCACCTGCACTGAAGCCCCACAGTGAAAAATCTCCCGACGGCGAGAAAATTACATCGAAACATCCAATGGGAAGTCGTCCTCATTTTCCAAGCAAATCACATCTTGCAGCGGCTGATCACCCCGGTGGGAGCACTTTTACATAACACATTTCTTTTTACTGGCATGGAAAGTGATTGGAGCAACTGGACGTAGGCTCTTTGCAGCTCAGGCGCACGAATGCATGCACACCCTGTCTTCTTCCACTGGTTGATCGCAGTTTAGTTGTATCTAGATATCGATGTCCCGCCCAGCGTTCAGTGTGTGACTGAAATATTAACTATCAGGCACATATCCCCAGTTTACCACTCCCCGTGTGCACAGGCTGCACTCTAAATAACAATCCTTTGAATATTTTTGTACTCAAATGATGGGTTCGGCACTTAAACATTAAAGACTCTTCAGAGAATTAAGAGCAACGCTGGTGGGCATAATTTGGATTCCAGAAAAAAAATGAATCAGTAAAGGAACTGTGGTGGGAGGTATGGAGAGAGAAAAAAATAGATGAAGTTTGTAGATAGGGCATGAAAAGTAGAGCCAGAAGGTGTGCTAACAAAGATAACTTTTATGAGCGAAACTTTTTCATGTTGCCTTGCTGCCTCGGGCTCTTTCCAAGGTACAAACATCCACGCGTAAACAGATGCGGACATGCATACCAACAGACGCACAAGCAAGATCTTGTCAGGTCAACTCACTACAAAGGCTTCACACTGCTACACTACAAAATCAACTTTACTCAGTCTAATTCGTCTGTCCACTCCACTTCTCTCCCCCTATCTCTCCATACCTCCGCCGTCTACCTTCTCGTGCCTTTGAGGGGTTTCTGGTAATAGTTTATTTACTTCTTGCCCGGAACCATGACGGCAGCTCACATTCTCGCTAACGAGTTGCGAGGAGCGGAACGTTTTTCTGCCCAGGATGACAGCAGCAAGAGAAACGCTCAGCAAGACTAGGGAGTGAGAACATGGCCCTGACAGGAGTTCTCAGGCTGCTTGCTTGGTTCTCAGACACAGCATACACAGAAAAGTTATCGCTATCAAATCCACTTGTCCTGGTGTAGATGCCACGATCATATCAGACCAAGAGTTGTGATGTGTCGGATGTCTGAACCTCTAAAATGTCTGTTTCATGAAAAAAAAAAAAAAGGATCACACGAGCACTGGAAGGGTTCATGAATCATCAGTCATCTTTCAGTTTATTGTTCTGGTTTAACAGCCTGCTGTGGTTCACTTTCATGCCCCTCCTCCACCAAAGTAGCTCTGGGTTTTGAGCCAGTTTTGTTCAAGGTTATTTCAGTCATCTCGAGCAAACTAGCTGCGTTTCTACCAGTCTTGAGCAGAGCCCTCATAATAATGGATCTGCCTTTAATGGATGGTGTTGCACAGAATGACGTATTTTTTTAGGCTAACCTGAGAGTGGTTCTACTTACAAAAAAAAAAAAAAAATAGTTGGATTTTTCAGTTGGATTTTGGATTATTACAGAAAAAAAGTTCATGATACTTGTTCAGCAAGATCATTCTCACAAATGAACGTCACCACTGTCATTATATTCATACCAGAAACACTAGAATAGTTTGCAACTAAACTGCAATAAAGACGGATAATGATTTAGTCTCTGTGTTCGGCATAATGACATTTAATATTCCCAACAACCTCTGTGGTCTCATTTCGCCACTTGGCCACTTGTTAGCATCTGTTGTTTGTTGTACATATTTTATGTAAAACAAAATGTGAAAAATCTCTTAAGCTGTGTTCACCACAGACATTATTTTAACCAAAAAACTATTGACTTAGAGGCGATGAAACATGAAGTTCAAAATGCCAACTTTTTCCCAGGGGTTAGGACTAATTCCTGTGGCACTCAATACACAACAACCTGAAGAGCAACGTGTCACTTCCTTTGAACTTTCATTCAACACTCGTCAGGTTGCCAGAAATTAGACTCCAAATGAAAGCTAATGTTGCTCTGCATCTACTGCACGAGTAAATGAGCAGCTAATGCTAATTGCTATAGCAACTTCAAAGGCAGTGATATGTCAGCGCTGTGTTTATGGCTTCTTTACGCTGCCCCCAGGAGGCTCTGAAAGTAATTAGCACAGGTTTAAACAGTCATTGCCACATATCTTCGGACCTTTTCTATAATGTATCTGTTAGACGGAGCTTTTAGCACTTCCACTGCTTTTTAATGTTCAGACTGAATTACCATAAAATGAGATGAAACTGAATCACAAATTGCATTGTGCATTAAAGCCTACAACGGCATTATTTTTACAGCTCACGATCAGCGTTTGAGAAGTAATTATTATTTGGCTAACATGCTCAACAGACTTTATTGTAGCTGCTTTCATCTGAGATGCGCCAACAAGCGTGAGAGGCAGAGATATGAGTCAGACGCAATAAAAGTCTGCTATGCTGGTGGCCCTGCCAGTGGATCAAATTCAATTTCCAGGCTAAAAGAGCGAGTCAAGTGTTTACCTGAGGCTGCAGAGGTCTCAGTTCTCCGCTATCAGGGCTGCAAATCTTAAAGGTATTTAGACGAGCAACTGTTTAGTTTAAAGACACGACAGAGAACAAGTGGGAAGACAAGTAGGAGGGTTGTAATTGGAATCTGAGAGTACAAGGAGCAGAAGAGAGATGGAGAGCGAACGCAAAAGAAAGGAATAGAGAGACAGAGACAGAGAGAGAAAGAGAGAGGGAGAGAGAGAGGATGGGGTTGAAAGAGAAAGATGGTTTCTTCGGATAAAGAAAGTAGACCCACAAAATATGATAACAAAGAACACTTTGATGCTTTCAGGTTATCTAACACCTTCATAGTCCTGAGGGCTTATTTCAGCGTGTGGATTTACATATGCAAACAAACACCTGCCGAAATGTACATGCAGACATACACAGAGCAGTGCTCAAAGCCAGGGTGTTTGGATTTTTAAGCTGTCTGTGAGGTCTCTTCAGGTTAGCTCGCTATCAAAGACGCACCAAGGCTGGATCAAAATAAATTCCCATCTCTCCATCTTTGGCTTTCCCTTTTCTCTCAACCTCTCACACACTGAGAGGGTTTAAAGATGAAAGCGAGGAATCCCTTCAGGCACCAGACAGCTCATCTCTGTCTCCCGCTTCTCCTCTTTACGTCGCTGATGGTTGTTGCTGCAGTCGGCGTCACTGGCGTGAGCGTCTCGCTTTTGCCGGGACGAGACAATAATTCAAGAGTTTGCTTGATAATGATGTTTCACTTTCTTAAAAAGAAAACAAATTAGCATTTATTTGTGCTTAGCTTCTCTAATGTTTAATCTGTGATGGGGGGTTTTTTTTGGTCCCTCAGATGTCATTAAGGAAACAGAACTGCTGTGAAAGAGAGAAAGCGCTCAGCCTACTGTAAATTAGTTTGAATATATACAGCACATTGTCTAAATTAGATTCTTTCTTAGCACATAGTTAGGGAAATAGATTTCACCCATTGTTAATTTTCTCTTTGTCTAACCCCTTATTACTTTGCTTATGTAAGCTTTATGTAACCCAAGGAGAAAATGGTGTTGTCTAAATGGTGCGGCACAAAAGGAAAGGATCCCAATAATTGCGGTTGTAATTGACAAACTTTGGTTAAAATGAGGTTTCTTCGCTGCCTGTCTCACTCCGTGGACCATTTTGTGGGGTTTTGGGACTCCGACCACCATCCCTGACTGTGAAGCCAATTTGTTTTCACAGATAAAAAGTAAATAAGCTGAGCGCAATTTAATTGTGCCCCATTATCCCACCCTCCAGTCACCATGGAAAACAAAACCCACACAATGCTCCACTGAGACCAGGCGTTTGGAAAGAATCAAATTAGGATATGCTGTGTGTGTTTGCACACACTTGTGTGTGTGTGTAGGGAGAAAGAGGGAGAAAATAGTCTGGAAGCATAGTGGGTGGAGTGATTTTCCTCTATGGGAGGCCTCCAACCTGTAAACAAGAGAGGAGAGCACACACACACACACACACATACACACACGAATCTCAACCAATTCGTGACAGTCGAGCCCGGCTCCCGGCTAACAGGTCGCGACAGCTATTCAACACATGAATGGAACAAATTTCCAGTAAAACACACGCTAACAAAAGTCATTGTTTCCAATCAGCCTCCCCTCTCCCGGCTCCAGCCCGTCATCCTGCAGACCAGTGTGCGCCGAGATACAGTTCTCCTGCGAGCCGAGGGAAGGGAAGGAGGAAGATCTTTTATTTCTGGGGCGCACCAAAACCAATTTGCGGGGTTGAAATGATTCTCGTCAATAGCAACGGCTGCAGCCTTCAAGCTAATTAGAAACTTCAGTGAAACAGCAATAACAAGTTAATTATGTTGCAGGGATATTAAAGTCGTGTATTCCCTCCCTCCATCACCCCTCCCTGCTCTCACATCTCCACCGACGCTCATCTTTGTAAACACGCTGCTTGTTCTCTCTCTGTGTTTTAGGTTCTGGGGAGAAGCTTTGAACCCCACCACGGACTTCAGAGATTGCACCGATGTGTGCTCATTTACGTCTAGTTCTTGTGAAGAGCTGTTTGTTTGCGGGGGTCATTATGGAAGATCGCTTTTCAGTTTGCGTTCAGCCGTGACTGGCTTGACTAAACAAAAATGGGGGGGAAAAAATGAATTAACGGCTTTCCAAATAAGAGGTTTCCTTTAATCATCTCGAGTGATGCTTTGAACTGAGGATCAGTTCTCATAAAGTATTTGCAGTGAGGATAGATGTGTCCTCATTGGTATTTTTAACAGGGATAGGGCTCTGTAGATGACGCTCAGTATTATGGGGATTTTCACACATTTATCTCACACTGTTTAGAGAATGGTGAAAGAAAGATGATAAAAGTTGTGAAAGATGAAGTGAATAATAAATTAATCAAGAATAAAGGTACATTTCTTTGAGAGAAGACTTGAATCATCTGGGTGCAAGTCCTGTAAAGTATCCCCCACATGCCAAATTTTTTCGGTGCAGCATAACCTGTCTTTAAAACCACTCAATCAACTTTCAATCAAACAAAAGTGGATTTCGAGACGAATGCACACTGACGCCTCCCTTCACAAAGGTTAATTGAATAAGACAGCAATAAAAGATAAGAAGTCAGTGTAATAAAAGATAATACTAGCAGTAGAAATAAAGACGGACATTAAAATATGAAACACCACACATAAAAATGGATTAAAATTAAAAATGGAATGTTAATAGGATGAAATGAATTTTAATGATAAACAGTAAAGTATACTGCGATAAGAACAATATCTGTGATGTGTGGCTGAGACACAGTGATTATTCTTTATGCCTTGAAGTAAGAAACTGACTCTCAGATTAGTTTTTGATAGCAAACATGTTTCAGACCTAGTGTCTGACTTTGATCACAATTCATGGGAAAAATATCAGGGACTGTTAACCAAGTGGTTTCCGTTTTGCGGATTCCCTGCCATTTTGAAACCACAAGGGGGAGCCGTTAAGCTTTTTGATTGTGCTGTTTGGTTGCTGACTGCAATGAATTACAACCTCTTCTTCATCGTCTTGTGTACTCTGTTTAATGTGCTGAGGCAGGTCTTTTTAAAAGGCTGTGGTAAGTAGTTTTGGATCCAGACTCTCTTTAAAATGCAGATACTCATATATTATCCTTCTCTCTCTCTCTCTCTCTGTCTGTCTCTTGCTCTCTCTCCCACTGTTTCAGCTGGACCATTATCCTCCTGTCAGCTACACCCTCCCCGATGCCTCAGACACACAGTTCAACCTGGTCAAGACGCTGTTCTTGGGCAAAGTGTTTGGTGAGTGTCTCTCAGCTCGTCTGAGCCTTTTCCCACTCATGCCTGATTTAAAATGAACCATCTTCACACAATGAACTCCATCATGATTCAAGCTACCTGTTTAGTAGTGAGTGTGCCGGATTGTTAAGGAGCTCAGGTTTCTAATCTTCCAACTAATCGTTGTAATTTTTAATGAGTGAGCGTCCAATCGCTGTTATTCAGTTTGCACAAAATTGGGTTTTCAGGATGATAAAACATTTGTGCAGATATTAAAATGTAATTGAATTATGTAGGTTTTACCTAATCCCCAACTGGAGCTCCCAGTTTATCCACTTGTGTCAAGAGGTAATCAGTTGATCCCTTCTTTCCAAAAGTAAAAACCTGGACTTGAAATGTGAACACAGGGTTGTTTTTTCAGCTGTTGTCATATTTAGGTTCTCAGTCATGTGTTTATGAAGTATATATAATTGTTATACTGTTCTGTTTCTGTAATTTCACACTAAGTTAAACCCCTATGGACTCACTCATGGTTCCTTAAACCACAAAAATGGAGACAAAAAGATAAATTAATTCAAATCCAAATGCACACAAACAACCCACAGCCAGCTCTACCTGCTTCTGCGTTCTGTCGTTCATGAGAAAATTGGCTGCAATTGCTGATTTTGTCCACCAGAGGCCATCAGAGGGCTTCAGACGGATGTTGGTGCAGCACATGTTCCCAGCTGCAGTAACCTCTGCCAACATGGGTGTGTGCAGAACATTTGTGGCCAATGAGTTTACGTAATCTTGCAAATACTATATTAGGATGGAAAGCTGTTGCCTCGCATTAGACTGAAGGGGATACTGATGTTTCTTACAGCTAATTTCCCCGGCTTTGAAAAGGAGTCTAAAATTAAGAAAATACAACAGTTAACATTGGTAACGGAGCAACACTTGACTAAGAAGGCATGATATTTCCAAGCAAACTATTTCAGTTTGTAATTTAAAGGTACACACTTATAAAATGATAATAAGTTTATCCAACTAGTATTTCTGGTGCCAACTCACAAGGGTAACTGCGTTTAATCGACTACTTACAGAGGCACTTGGTACAGTACAGAACATATAGACACATTAAAAAAACCTCAAGTGGACAAAAACAATATATTTGGATCATCTGTAGCAACCATTATCAGTATATTTAGAGCTGAGGCAGACATTTATATCAGCAATTGTCATAACAAAAATGAGCAGTTAGCATCCTGCACATCCCCTTTGTATCTATCAGTTTATTTCACATCCCCTGTTCCATGTGTTTCTTCAGGAATCAGAACGCCCAGGTTCACCCAGGGCGTCATGCAAGCTAGGACCGCCACTGGCTCATCCGTCTAACCGACTAATCACACGCATCCCCAGTGTCGGATTCCCTAAGTGCTTGACCAGCTTTGATAGCTGTCTGAGCAAAATAATCCCCAGGTTTACTTTGATGTAGCTATTTAGGTCGCTCAGCCACAGCTATTTTGACAGATTGCTGGTAGCACTGAAGCTCTGAAGCTGATTAAAAGGTGATGTTTAGCATCAGTTTATTTTTTTCCAGTGGATTTACTGAGACCAAAGGTCTTAAAAGAGGCATTAATCATCTGCACAAACACCTTAGACTTACAGTAATTATCCTAATTTACAACAGCCAATTACTAATTACTACGTATTTGCTTCTTGTAAGTAATAGCTATAGTTGATGGCTTGATTAGATTGGTTTTATAGCTTCATTAATTACCTATACTTTACCTCAGCCAGAAGGTTGTATCTCAATATGTGTGCAGCTTGCTCTCTTCTATTCTGTCCTGGTTTCCTTTTTCTCCTGTCTTCCCCTCCTTTTCCCCTTATCTCTTTTGTCCTCTACCTCGAGTGCTGAGAAAGTCAGTGAGGTTGAAGTAATGGCTGACTTCACTTACCAGCCAGAACTATCGACTGCTGCACACACCCGCAGAACCCCTGGGAATACAACACTGTGCATGCAGACACAAATAACAGCCATCCATCTAACCAACCCCGAATTACACAGTGCAGATGCTTTAAGGACACACAGGTCAGAGTCACTTCACAGGAGAAAAACAGGAACAATTCGGAGAGCCATCTTTTCATATGAAGCCAGTAGACTCGACATAGTCAGCCCAGTCTCTGACATTGTAGGAAACATCATAAAAGAATAATAGATACAGACATAGCAAGGGGAGAGTGAAGTAATTAGATTGAACAGGGAGGAGGAAAACAGAAGGATGACAGGAATGTTGCGATGAGGAAAACAGAGACAAAGAGGAAACGCAAACAAAAGCCATCATTTGATTTTACACATCTCATCAGATCTGTTTCACTTCTGTGTTGGGACCGCAGAGACAAGAGAGGCTGTCAGGCTGCTATCAGATTCTCTATTTCTGGGAGACAGAGACTCTGTGTTTGGTCCAGCAGACACACACACACACACACACACACACACGCACACACACACACTGATCACAGCGACATCTCCTCCATCTCCTCAGTCTGCCGATTGTGGGACAAGATAAGTTGGCTAGAATAAAGATAGTGGAAAATAAGTGAGGTAAACATTAAAGAGCATAGAGATGCACAGATAACAACACTGAAGTCATCATTATTACACAGTTAAAATGTGGGATTTATTTTCCATTGACTATCTCCTTAAATAACAATTCTGTACAATGAGCTTGTCTACCTATGTCTGCTCCCAAGGTTAACACTAAAGACTATCGATTCAGGCCCCAAAATCCAATAACCCTTTATTCGGCCCTTCATTAACTGATCCTACCTTTTGCAAGCAGGCTGCACAGTGTATGAATACCATAAAATACCTCTGTAGTGATGGAGTATGTTTATTATTTTAAACCAATTTGGCCCACCTAATTTATTCTTTCGTTGTTTCTTCCACATTAGACACTGTGCTCATAAGCAGTTCCTTTCTTTCCCTCCCTAATTTCCTTTGTGCCTCGAGGTTTACAAGTCTTAACTGTTAACATAACAACAGATTAAACAGATTTCTACCATTGTAATCATGTAAACACATGCACGAGATGATTCACCCAAGACACAGGAACACACACCGCTATGATACTGAACAATTTCAGAGTGACAACGCTAGAAACATGTGGGATCAAATGTGACTTCAGAACAATAAACAGATAAGAAGGCAGACTTTTGTCATCAATGGGTTACACTTGTTTGAGCTATCTGAAGATATTAATCGTCAGTCCACTCACCAAAGTGATAAATGTCAGTTATTGCCAATGGGGATTTCTTCATCTGTTTGGGTTCAATTTTACATTGTGTGTTATGACAATGTTGTTCTTATGGTCAGTTAGGTTAAGGCACAGAAAACCACTTGGTTAGGGTTAGGAAACAATCATATTTCAGCTTAGAATTCTTGCTTTTGTTGCCACAAGTGAAGCTGGAGATGTCCCAGGGTCTCGTCAAAAACATCTTGTCTTGTTGCTGCAAGCGCAGCCAGAAATGTCCCGACCCTCTGCAAGAATATCCGTTTTTTGTCGTCGCAAACGCGGTCAAAGATGTCCCGGTCTCCTTAAAAAATATATATAGTGTCACGCTTTCAAATGTTGACACTTGATCTCAAACACTGGCTTGGCAGCCTCCTTGTCTGTTGGCCCCCTGCTCGCCCCTCAACCTCCCCATATGAAAGTCAGGTCAAGTTTTGTAGAATTGTCAGCATGCTACAAAGGGCCATGACACGTTAAAAACCACTCACAGTGTTGGAATAATTTCATTGTCCTCCTTTTATAACTATCGACCTTGGTCTGCAGACAAAAGTCGTATTCATGTTGTTAATAGTATAATCATATAACTGTTCTACACAAATACCCTACATCTGGTTGATGTAGGGTACTTGTACTTGATACAGGTTAGCTTGCCCACAAGAGAAATGTCCACACTGCTTGAAGTAGCAGTAAAAGCAAAAAACAGACATCACCTCATATTCAAAGTTTCATCTATGTGTTTTATTCCTGTATATAAAAATAGAGTCAGGCTACATTGCTGTGGTCTGCACAATGTCTATTTAATTGTGTTTGTGTAATGTTTGCTGGAGCTGTCGGTGTGGATGTCTTCAGGTTCGGGGTCATGAGATCTACTGTTTGCCACCAAGGGTAATTGTGCTTAAGTGATATTGATCATGAAACACGAGGATGATTCAGCACATGTAACGGCATGCTGCTGTAACTGCTGCGGCCTGATGTTTAATGTTATAGTGCGCAGTGTTCAGAGGGGAACTGTACACTTACATCAGTGCTGAACAGCAAGCATATTTATAGGTGTAGGGTTAGGATGTAGGTGTGCACGTCTTTTCTTCCACGATGCAATCCATGTGTGTGTGTCCGTGTGTGTGTGTTAGGTGTTCGGTGTGTGGGTTGATGTATTGCGCATGGGTCTGTCCTCCCTAGATCGCTGTGTCCCAGTGGAATAGATGGGGGAGATGAGTCATACATTAGCCAGAGCAGCAGGCACGCTCCCAACCCAGTCCTCAGTGCTACAAATCTGTCTGTGAGCGTGTGTGTGTGTGTGTGTGTGTGTGTGTGTGTGTGTGTGTGTGTGTGTGTGTGTGTGTGTGTGTGTGTGTGTGTGTGTGTGTGTGTGTGTGTGCGTGCACATGAGTGTATCTGTCTGAGGAAATAGATTCAGAGCCAAAGGCAGAAAGAGAGAGCAAGAAAAAAATACACTGTGACACTGTGAAAGTGCTATTAGAGACAGATGATTGTAGCCCTGAGGGTGCTTGTAAAGGACATGTACATCAGTCCCACACTGAAATTCTGATTTCTCTCATCTATTTTTTTTTCCTCTATTCCCTGAGTCTCTCTCATGCTGTTAACTCTTTCCACACACATTTCACGCGTAGCTCCCCGTGGATGCTGCCAATTATTTCACGCAGGTTCGAAGGCATCTCGGCATTTTAAGGTATAATGGGTTTTTTCTGGGAGACATTTTTCTGACTTTTTTTTTGGGGGGGGGGGGTGTCTTTTTCAACATTTAGAGATTTTTTTTTCTACGTTTTTATTTTTTAATTGCACCTTTTATCATTTCACACTCACTCAACAGTCACATTTTAAGGCACTTAAAGTGGATATTGCTGTCTTCTGAAGTGGGGTTGTTCCAGCTACTTAGTTAATCTATAGCTCACAGTAGATGGTTGTTGGCGCACACGAGAGAGAGAAGCAAAGTACTGCTATCGACAGGGGAGGCAGCAAAATGTACTTTATTGGCCAGAAAAGGCTCAATGCCAGCTTAAGTGTACTCTACATGTGAAATATGTACACCATCAGACAGCCCATTCCAGCAGTGAACCGAAGCCGATATATCACCGCCAGACTCTTTGACATTACTGGACATTGTACCTTGCAGATCAAAACTTACCTCTTAAAATGCTGAAGCCACACAATGAGACAAACAAGCTAACCCACCAAAGCGGCGGTACATCAGTGACCCTTGTGTTCTACAAGGTTGAATTATTGCTTTTGTCAAAGGAGCTTGTGGCTTTGAAGAGAGCATAGATGTATGTAAAAGCTTCAGTTTCCAATCAGAAAGGTGAAGCGGTGAAAATATTCTAAAATAGTGTTCGCATAAACTGTTCCTTTTTTAAGGAAATGTACTTCATACAACCACACTACAAAACAAATCCTCCCTTTAAGAAAACTATAATTAAGGTTAAGGAAAAACCTTTTAACAATCACAACTTGCTATAATCAAATAATGTCATCACTGCACATGTACGTAGATCTGTTCACTGAATAATTTGTCCCTCTCCAATAATCCATCTGTCAATATGTTTTACGGCAAATCAAGATAATGTCAGTTTTTGACATGGAAATCAGGGTGGGTTTTAGTCTGTAAAATTAATACAATACATTTTTTTAAGGAGCATAGGTATAATCACTGTGCAAGTGTTTTGTATTGATATATGATATGTGACTGACATTATTTGATAACCAAATAGAAAATATGTTTAAGCTCCCAACTGTGAATAATGACATGAAAAAATCCCTCTAATCCCTGAGGTAAGATTGTCTGATCATGCAAATATAAATACATAATTCATTCCAAAATTAAGATGTAAGATGTAGGGTTTCTGCATTTAAATGTCTAAAAATAACTTTGTTGTATACCTTGTTGTTTCCAATAATGTTTAAACCCAGAGAAATCCATTATTTTAATCAAGGTGTTGATGCATTTCAGTTGGTTGCCCAGCACTATAAATTCTGTGAGAGAGTCAGAGAGTGAGGAGGGAAGTCAGCAAACACGACTTAACATGCCATGAATAAGGCTTTAAAACATTTGCTCATCTGTGGACACTTCTGCCCAGTAGGTGAGTTGTAAGCTGATTTTTACGGCTATTATTAGCCTGCCACAGATATACCGGTATCAGCCTATATATTGTCTGACCTTTATAAAATCTACAAATACAGAATGGAGAAAGTCACTCCAGCAGGGTGCATTTCAACGGGGGATAAAACAGCTAGTATCACTAATGGTTAAACTGCAAGCCAGCACAAAAATGACAATTACCAACATAACATAAGCCACCAAGTTCTGAACAGACACACTAAAGACACTTACAAAAAGTTAAAGTTACAAAACATTTAGTTTTAGAACATAAACAGCAAACTTACTATTAATATTAAACTGTCAGAAAAAACTAATCTCTGAAAAACCTTGAACATTACTGAAAATAAAAATGTGCGTCTGCTACAGGTTTTATTCTGCCCTCCGTACGGCATCATACCATGAATGTATAAAGAACCCCAGCGGGAACGTTTCAGAAGCGGAGCCTTTTGCCTGGCCGACTTTGTTGACCTTGTAATTTTTCTTTTTTCTACAATCGGGAGTCTTTACAGGGTGTTCTATTTTGAAAACTGACCGCATGCTCTATGCCGTCCCTGTGTCTCTGACTTCCTGACGGCGCGATCTGCTCTGTGCAGCTTGTTGCGACGTTCATCAAAAATAGACCAGGCAGCCGGATCGCAAAGCAGCCGTGCCCGGCTTGACATCACTGTGCATCGGAGCTGATCGTGGCCGCCTGTGATTTGTAACACACTATCCGCTACTAGGTGATGGAGACTGATGGCAGTCAACAAGGGGGGATGCTTTTTGTTTTTTTTGCTAACAAGTGGGACGGCATCCCCCCTCATCCCCCCTCAAATCGCCTACTGCTTCTGCCTGAGTCACATAGATAGATTTTCATAAGCAGTGGTTGTTTGTTTAACAATGAAGATAGCTCCCACAATCCCACGCTACTTACATCTTTTGTTTTGCTTTGATAAGATAGATAGATAGATAGATACTTTATTGATCCCGGAGGAAATTCAAGAAAAAGATTTTAAAAAAAAAAAGATAAACCGCTATCAGCAGAAATTACATACTGTGTACTGTTAGATCCCATGTTTTCCCCTGTCTAGGAGGCACTTGACCAGCTCTCAGTTATAAAGGGATAGATCCTTAAACCTACAAGAGGTTGTTTTAAAAGTGGGAATTTAAATAGGGATTTGTTAAGCTGGGAGTGAGGAGACTTGCCTAGCTTCTCACTGCCTGAGTCCGAGCATCTACTCTGCTTCCTCTGGTTTTGGCACCTGACATGAATAACCCTTGAGTCTCACGCCCGTTAATTGCAGTTCTCCTCTAAATGATCTGTGCACTTGGTATGGTGCTAGGTTTGATTTAAACCCTAAGGGACTGTTTCAATTTGTTTGGCTAGAGTAACCTTTAAGAACATACAAGAGATTTTGCACACTTAACACTAACTTTTTACTTCCATCAAAGAGACATAAATCAATGTCATTGACTAGGTGTGACATTTCCTCTTGACAACCGAACAGTCTTACAACACTTCCCTTTTGCAACCGAACGGCCTTGTTTCGCTCCCTCTTGGCCTCAGCTCAGCACAGCTTCTCTGCTGATTTAACACTTCCTTCATTAAGTTTCTAAACTTTAATACATCCATTTCAATCACGGCTAAACATTACAAATTCTTTTACTGTAATCACGGCAAAGTTAATACTTATGTAACTATTATTATCATGACAGAATCATCACATGCTTAAAACAATGCAATGCAACATTTTTGATTGTGTGTGTGTGTGTGTGTGTGTGTGTGTGTGTGTGTGTGTGTGTGTGTGTGTGTGTGTGTGTGTGTGTGTGTGTGTGTGTGTGTGTGTGTGTGTGTGCATATTATTTATTTGTGTTTGGCAGGGGTAAATGGATCTCAACTTTTCTGACAGCACTTGAAAGTATGTTTGCATTCAGAAACCCTTTCAGTTGAACATGAGCATGTCTGAAATACAGTATATGGTGTGGATGGTCAACATAAAGTTTGTCGAAAAAGAATGCAATAGCAGGAGGAAACTCCTCATTTCACTGACATTTGTCCAATCCTCACCAACAGTCAGCAGATGCCACTGTAGGGCCCAGACAAACAAATTCAACATCATAGAACTGGCAGAGGCCAATGTTGCCTTGTCTTTGCCAGAAAGCTGCACTTGAACACACCACAAAGACCACAGCAGATGGCCAATGATGCTTCTGCGCCTGCGTGAGAGGAAGTACTTCTTCATGTGTAGTCCTCCTGTAGTCGTCGCTCCAAAGGGAAACTGTAGATATCCTGTTGTTCTGATAACACAGCGTTCTTTTACATTATTCTCACTAATATAGTCATTTCTAATAAAGTATAAGTTAGATTAAGAGTTAAAAGAAGAGGTGAAGGCAAAAAATAGGAGAACCCACGTTTATTGGGTGAAATCATGGATACCACAGCGACAGGCTTAAGAGGCTTTCACAGTTTTGTTCAGTTTTTCTTCTCAGGCACTGACTCGCTTAGCTGAACAATCAGAGTGATTTCTCTCTACTACAAGCTCAGTCAGCCAAAAAGTCGCAACCTCAAATCCTAGAGCCACAGATGCTCACTGAAGGCTGGTGTGTCAGGGCACTTAATAACAGTGTTATATAAGGTACCCAAAGTACTTTTTGAGTAAAAGTACAGATATCTTGTTCAAATGCTACTTTGATAAAGGTGAAAGTCGCTATACGAATAGTACCTGAGTAAAAGTCTTAAAGTAGCTGATATTGAATACTTAAGTGTCAAAAGACTTCATCATCAGAGATTAAAAGCAGTTCTGAAAAGGTTTTGATCATATGATCTGGCCGGTTCAGTCTCGGATGTGTTCAAGGAGAGAGTTCCAGACAGATCTCTGTGGAGAATGCTCTGTCGATCGATTATCAGTCTGGCCAATTATCAGATCTGCAGATATTCAGCATTTTTCTGATGATTGGAATTTGTTGGTTTTTTTGTTGTTCTTTTCTTTTCTTTTCTTTTCTTTTTGATAACATAAGTGAATTTAAACATGCACTCATTTGGCTCTTCTGCAGCATCTGAAATCTCAAAAAAGTAACTTGAATTAATGCAGTGTATAAAAAGTACAGTATTTGCTGAAGCAGAAATGAGCAGAAATCGAAATACTGAAGTTAAATACTAAAATGCCTACAATTCTAATTAAATACAGGAGAACATGCATTTAGTTACATTCCATCTCTGCCCTTATACACCAGGGAAGCTTTGAACATTGGTGCATTAACAAATCATTTCATTGGGCTGCTGTCCTGCTGATAATATTTTTAGGGAGCATTCATCCCTCAGCACCTGTATCCGTAGAGCTGCCTCCATTGATTCTCTATAACTAATGACCCCCTGTACTTTAGATCACTGCTGACAGCTTTCCAAAGCATGTCGTGCTGAAGTTCATTTCTCCCTTCCAGGCACCCGAGGGTTTGATGTCTTTTGTGTTGTGACCTTTGGGTAGATGTGCTGACTCTGATTAAAGCGCTGATCAACCCTGATTGTTAGATAAGCCCGATAACACAGAGCGGTTTTCTCCCTTATCTGCCTCCAGGCTCTGTATATCTGTATGCTAATTCTGTAATCTCTATAATCTCAGCGTCGCTTCAGTTTGAGATGGACGTACCTGTGCTGTGATCACCGTGTCGTGTGTCTGTGTGTGTAAGGATGACATCATGCCATCCTCCCCGGCTACCACCACTAGTTCTACTTTATACTGCTGAGTCCTGATCCCTGGCAGTGTGCGGTCCAGGAACCAGATTTTCTCCAGCTGCTCAGTCAGAGTGGGGGTGGGACTGCACTGCAGAGAGAGAGAGAGAGAGAGAGGGAGAGAGAGAGGGATAGACGGAGGTGAAGACAGGAAAAGAGAGAGAGAGATGCCTACCAGTGCTTTACGTGCTAAAAGATCCACATAGCAGAGAGGAAGACGAGGGAAAGACGAGGAGGAGGAAGCCATAAACAGACTCCGACGCAAACTCCAGACAGGTAACAACAGTTGGATGCATGTGTGCGCTAATATAGCTGTATGTCTTCATTTGTGTGCATGCACAAGTGTGCCAAGGTCTGAGTGATTCATCCTTAGTGTCTGTTATTCTAAATGTGAATTGGATTTGCTGCTAAACATGAGAATTATTGCCTTTTCTTTTTTTTTTTTTAGGTAAATAAAGCCAAATTTGTGATGCTTTTGAATTTTAAATGCAGTCCACCCCCTGAATTAATGAGATTGCAGGCAAACTGCACACCCTGGTGTGCGTCTGAGTCAGAGGGGAAAATGAGCCATCACAGAGAGTGTGAAATTAATTATTTTATCGGTCTGTTTGCTGCTGCGTCTCTGTTATGTCTGTGTTTCTTGGCTTTGGTGTCTGTACAGCCTGGTTAAAGAGGAGGCACCTGTGTTTGTGTGTGTCTGTGTGTGTGCGCGCATGTGTGTGTTCAGTAGAGGAAGGTGTATTTTCCACATCTTAAACTAACAGTCATACATCTACTTCAGCGCTCATCTGCCCTCTCGTCAGTTGTCTCCACCTCCAGCTCCTTCTCTGTTGTTTTCACAATTCATCATTCCAGGAGAGTGTGGAGAGGCATCCACACTCCACACCTGCTCTCCTCACAGGTCTCTGTTCAGTTTCGAGAAGACCAAATACTGAAGTGCACAAGGACCGAAATTTTAAATGGGGGCAGGGATGTTTTGGTCAGTTTGGAGTTTTGGGCTTTCGTGTCAAATTTTGCATCACACTGTTTTGGGAAAAAGCATAAATGTCGATATCGTTAAAGAAAAAAACTCTTTAAAGAAAAATTCAACAAATAAAATATACAAATCAATTGGAAGAGAATGTAATATGTGTACTTATATAATATAGAGCAATGAGGACATGTTTGACTGGTTCTCACTACTCTAGTTTAATGTATTTCTCTTTTATTAGATGATTTCTTCAGCTTTCTCTCATCCTTTAATCTGCCCCTATCTGTGGTACTCCACTGTGTGTGTGTTTGTGTGTGTGTCTGTGTGCTTGTGTGTGTGCATTGCAACATGTTACATACCGGTATTTGTTTTTGTTTCACAAAGGGTGTGGTGGAGGGATTGACATTAATATTCTTTTGATGTGTCTCAAATACATCATACTTTCATTAACGCCCCCTCCTCCCTTTTCTCTCCCTCACCCCTGCATCAGCTTCCATTTGTTGCCATGGCAACTGTTTGATCTCCTCTACCCTGCCCCTCTATTTGAGTACCCTTCTTGTTACCCCATTTCTTTCCCCACTCTTCTTTTTCTTCTCAGACACACACACACACACACACTAGAGACACTCTTCTGTGTCTTTTGTCCTCCCTCCCTCACATCTCTCACCTTTCCCTCTCACCAGCAGCCCTTTTTGGGAGAAGCAGCCCCACCCACCCTCCCTCCCTCTCTGCTAGTTCTGCAGTTCTCTTCATCCACCCTTCTATTTTTTAATCCAGCTTTTCTTTCTCTCTCTCTCATCCATGCGACCCCCCTTGAACCTACCCCAGCCCACTCTCCTTACTCCAGCTCTCTCCTCCCAGCTTTGAGCACTGCCTCACCTTGAATTATTCATGTGATGTCACTGGCTAGCCTGGTCACGCGCCACCCGAAGGTGCAATTCTCTGATCAACATGCTGACCTTGTTGCTGTTGTGGGTGTGTGTGTGTGTGTGTGTGTGTGTGTGTGTGTGTGTGTGTGTGTGTGTGTGTGTGTGTGTGTGTGTGTGTGTGTGTGTGTGTGTGTACATCTGGATGTGTGAGGGGTCACATATGGCACGTGGTACTACATGACTATTAGAACTAGCTGTCATATGTCATCTTACATTTCATTATTGGCATCTCAAGCCAAATGGATTAGCTCTTTTCTGATTATGATGAGTGTCTGTATAGCTGTCATATTGATCAGCCTGGAAAGCCTCTTTAGAAGCCCTCAGGACAAGCAAAGTAAGGGATATAAAGGCTTGAGATCAGTGAGTGGTGACTGGCTTGGACAAGCCGATATTGCTTGTTGATATTCACATTTTTACTTTGTGTTGCATTAAGTGCTGGGGGTGAAAAATACTCTTAAAAGGTGTTACATTTATTCATCTGATAGCAAGACAAGAAAAGCTTTTAATGGTTATACATTTATTGAGACTGCATTAAGGGTGTATTGATTCAACTATATAGTAATTTAATTGGCCCATTTTTGTGGTTTTGTTATATTTCAAAGGTGCCATATGTAAGAGCTGGTCAGCTCTCAAATTCATACTCTAAACTAGGGGGCAGCAAATCACCAAAATAATCGCTAACTGCTGCTAATTGTAGCCACAGTTTGCTAGTTAGCTGTGCAGGTACAGGAAGCTCATAGTGGTATCATGAGACAGGATGGGCTCAGGGCAGCTGGTTAGCATGCTAACTTCTCTAGATATATCTGCAACACAATCGCCTGAATAGACACCTTGGTCATAATGTCAGCACTCTTACTTCTTCACATTCTGTTGATCATTAATTTCCTTTTTTGAATATTTCTCTTACTAAACCTTTAACATATTGCACCGTCAGTGTATTACATACTCAGAAAGAGGCCGAGAATGATGTTTTCCAGACATAAACACACGTTTTTGGGGTGTGGGGGAGAATTAAATTGTGATTTAAAAACAATAATTCCTAAAATGATATAAATATTATTTTTGCTACCATATCATGCAGCATTACTTCCTTTCATAGAGCTGAATGAACACCTGTCCACACAAATACAACTTCACAAAGGTAGTTTTTTTGCCATTTATTTTATTTTATTTTATTTTATTTTTTTGCATGTGTTGGATTCCACTGGACAGTGCAGGGATCTTTTGTAAATGTTTCCACCTCTGTGTTCCTCTTATTGGATATGATGCCATTAAAACCATCAAGGCCAGCAACAACCCAGCACTCAGTGGCTATTAAATGTGTGATGTTGATGTTAAACATTGTGTTATTCTAACTGTAAAACAAGCGGCCTTTTAAGGACTGCTCCCTCGTGAAATCACTGGCCCCAAACAGTCAGAAACAACGGAGGCTTGTTGCCTGTTTCATCCTCAGCAGCATTGTATGCAAAGCAGCCAGTTCTGCTCCCCACACACATCCTATTAGTATTCACAAACAGGGCTCTGCAGTGATCAACACATGCTGAGGCATACAGCGGAGGGAGGACTTGTGTTCATATTCATGTTCTGTATCCACAAGACTGTTGTTATCAGTATTCTGCTCACTGTCCTTACTGTAAGGCTTTTAGGCACTTCCTACCCTACTGTGTGTGTGCGTGTCTCTCCACCTATTCTGCACACACCCCCGCATATGCAAATTCATACACACTCACACATCCACACCATTTTCAAGGTGCGCAGAGACTGATGGCAGATTGTGACCGTTCGTGTGCAAAAGAGTCTGAGCAGTGCCTCATCAGACTGGTGATGCTGAGCCACAGTTCAGTTCAAACACACACACACACACACACACACACACACACACACACACACACACATGCACGCATGAGCGACATCCTGAACTTAATGATTTATGAAACAAACACACACATTCACATACATTGTCTGCACACAACGCAAGTGTCTGAGGGAGGTCTGGTCAGATGATGAATATGTAGAAGACTCAGATACTGCTGAGCTCTATTCCTGGAACCACAATCAATAGCGCACAAACACACACACTTATACACACACACACACACACACACACACACACACACACACACTTGTTTTGGACCCATCAAAATGAAATGAAGCGAGAGAATTACATTATAAGCCATGTCCAGATGCTCAGAACCCTATCATCTAAGATAACATGATTCATTAAATAAACACACACACATAACACACACACACACACACAGCAGTACTCTCGTTAGTTATGTTCATATTCTGCTGCAGGATCGTCCAAACAGCAGTTCCGTCTGGGTGTGGCGCAGTTGGGAACCCAGCCCTGTCTGTACACACACACAGACACGCACACACACACACACACAGCCAGAGTTCATGTGAAGGAAGAAGATATTTTGCAGCCCTGCAGAAAGTGATGAAGACTGTTTTTGGAATCATCCCAGGTTTTGCGCTGAAACGCAGCGTGTCTGAGGATGATTTGTTTTTTAGCAGCATTTATGTCTTTACCAACTATAGGTGTCATCTCCCTCCTCTCTCTTATCTTCTCAGGGGGGGTTGTGTGTGTGAGTGTGTGTGTGTGTGTGTGTGTGTGTGTGTGTGTGTGTGTGTGTGTGTGTGTGTGTGTGTGTGTGTGTGTGTGTGTGTGTGTGAGTGTGAGTGTGTGTACAGACAGGGCTGTACAGGAATCATCATTTGACTGTATTTATTCAAAGATGTAAGAAAGCGTTTGAATGATTCAAAGCAGCAACGAGCAGCATTTTGAATGAGTGATGTGACCGTTACCGTGAGCTCACATAGAGCTCAGCAAGATGTGTTTTAAACATCTGAGAAAAATGAAGGCACAGACAACATTTCTTATTTGAACAAACACAGCTCTTTCTCTATTTCCACCACTTCATAATGTTATTAGAACAATAGGTTACAATACAATAGGGAGAAATGATGGTTGAGAACATACGAGCATTCGTCTGCGTTTGAGTAGTGCAAACATTACCAAGATATTTGCACAGGGCGGACAGATGGAGGTGAAAACAAACCTCGTGTGGACACAGCAATGACAACATGTTTCAGTTGTCAAATATTAAACAAATATCTGGTTTTGCTTTAGAAAGATACTAAAAAAAATCCACATTTTTTGTTACTAAGGGAATAGGAAACATGACAAAGGAGATGGCAGTGGGAGGCGGACGGATTTTTAATTCATTGTTCATCCTCTAATTTGACATTAGAGGTCAGTGTGTGTTCCTCCCTCCTCCTCCTCCTCCTGATCATCCCCGTCTCTCTTCCCTTATAATTTGTCTGCATTCATATTCTCACCAAGTGTTTTGGACTTGCAAAGTTAATGGTTTACTGCGTCTGTACGTCAGCAATATTTGTGTCTAAGAAGTGCAGTTTGTGAGTATGTGTTCATGGAGAGTGTGCATAGAAATGTGTTTTTGGACAGTCAGTGCTGACGCTTTCTCTTTAAAAAACTGCTGTGGTCAGTGCTTGCTTGTCCTCACTCCCAATATCAAATTAAGCACTCCAGTGATTCCCAGCTTCTTTTAAACTCTGTGCAGAAACTGGACACATAGACCCGGTCCTCATCGAGCGCTACAACACCCCGGGCTTCGTCGGCTGCCTCTCGCGGGTACAGTTCAACGGAGTCGCCCCCCTCAAGTCCGCACTGAGAACCACCGCGCAGGCCCAGGCTACACCGACCGCCGCTCAGCCGGACAGACAACCTGAAGCCGCCTTGCCGGTGTCTTACCAGGGCAAACTGGTGGAGTCCAACTGCGGGGCGTCACCTCTAACCATCCCACCAATGTCTGCTGCAACAGATCCCTGGCGTCTGGACAAGACAGGTGAGGATTAACCAGAACAGCCCTAAGAAATACTGAGTAGTGGCTTCCTACTGACATCACACACCAGACAGTTGCAAAGGAAATGTACTTCTGTCTTGGGAATGGTGACATAAAGAAGCTCATGTGCACGTACAACCTTAGTAATTGATCCCTGTCATACCTACATACTCTCCCTCTGTCTGGGACATGTAGGCTTACATAGTAGATACACATACAAGCTCAAATACTACACTAGTGTGTAGTATTTCAGAGTGCGTATGCAGCTGTTTTCTTCAGCCTCACTGCCAACAGTGCCTTTGGGAACATTATCCTCTGAGCACTATCAGAGATCGATCATATACATTGACCTGGGCTCCAGGTCCAAACTCCCTGTCAGCTTTCATCAGCTTTTCACCATCCTATCACAGTAAGGATCAGTATTTACTCTGCTTTAAATTTTCTATAGATAGATCTAATCTATAATTCATCCAGTCCTCCCTCGATGACCATTGTCTTCTCACTGATTGAACTTTCTGTTTTCCCATTTTTCCTCTCCTCTCTGCTCTCTCTGCCCATGATGAGTTCTTGACATTTTAGCCAAGCACACCCAAGCTGCTGACATGCCATAGTTAGTCCGATTGCTCTCTCTTCTCCATTGTCACCTTCCGTTTCCTCCCTCCTTTCCCTCATCAGCCTCCTCTTGTCCTCCTTACTCATGCTCTGTGGGGAATGATGCAGTCAGCAGCAGAAATAGCTGACAGCTCACTCCAGGGTTAAGCCGTTTGTGGGAGTGTACTCGTGTTTTCAGGTTGTTGTGCGCTGAAAACGTTTAGATTATGCGTGTCTGCAGCTCTGTGTATGCTTTTAAACTTGTGTTTCTGTAAGGACAAAATGGAGAAATTAGAAAAACTGCTATTGGAGATAACAACAATTTCGTTGTTTTCATGTGACTGTCTCCTCTGCTCATCTCTCTTAGTTCACTCGCCCAGCACTCTTATCCATTAAGGGTGAATCAGAGCTATTAGATAATTGCTGATGATGAAGTGTGCTCTGTTTTTGTTTCAGTGTTGAAAATCAAAAATTTCTAGATATAATTCAGCACAAGTAATGCTTACATTTATTCCATGTGACTTTTTGACCTTTATTTTGGCGTTGCAGTACTGTGACCGTCTGTATTTCACTGACCTTCAAACACATCCCTCCAGTATTTCCATTTGCACAATTTCATCTAGTGTAGCTATTGTACATATTAGTTATTTCACTAGCATGAATTAAAAAAAAAACACATTAGACATTCTTTTAGTCTAGTTTTGTGTGAATATTTGGTTTTAAAGTTTCTTGCTTCTTCTGCTGTACTCAGATGCAGAATTCCCCTTCAATGAGGAGAGAGTGATACCTGATGGAGTCAACAGAGACTCGGCCATCATTGGAGGTAGGTGTAGATTTGAGGTGTTGAGAGGTGAGTTTATATTACACTCTCAAAGATGTTATGTAATTTAAGCTGTTTGTGGTCCTGAGCTGTTTAAATGTAAAAAGTATTAGACCTTCTCTATAATGTCATACCATAGAAAAATAAATGTCTTCTAACATAGATTGTTAAAAGAATCATCAATCAGTCATTGTGAGAGGAGCCCAGTCTTCCTTGTGAAATACCACTATTTAAAGACTCAAAACCTTAACAAGGTTACTCACAAAACGACAACTGAAAAACATCCAGATACAGACACGGCCACACACTACAGTGGGTCAAAAGTGATCATGATTAAAGCAATCCTTTAACTTAAGTCAAAAACTGTTGTTATTGTGACTAGCGTGCTTATTTTAACCCAAACCATGATCTTTTCCAAGACCTAACCAAGTATCTTGGTGCCTTAAATCCAAGCAAACACAACGTTAATGATGTGACAACAAAGGTTCGCTCCATCTGTCGCGGGGAGGCCTACTCTCCAAAAATAACATATGTTGTTCGGAGCGTCATTAGCAATCAACCTGTTCCGTCTTTTAGCTATGAGGACATTTTGACGAAAATAGGGCTGCAGCTGTGAAAGCAGCTGCGAAAATGCTCATAATTATTTACCAGAGTCATTCAATAGATTCTCCCATTTAAGATGCTGGAACAAGAGGCTGTTTGGCAGTTTTCTTTATAAAATACCTCAGATGATTGATCACATGTATTTTCTGTCAATGAATTAATAAGTAATCCAACCAAACCGACCAAATGCTCCAGCTCTACCCTGAAACCTTGCTCCGAAGTTGGTTAGCTTAAAAGTAGTAGCTGTGATTAGAAATGCCCAAAAACGTGACGTCCGTGTCCTCTGCAGGCATCATCGCAGTGGTGATCTTCACCATCTTATGCACTCTGGTGTTCCTCATCCGCTACATGTTCCGTCACAAAGGCACCTACCACACCAACGAGGCCAAGGGCAGCGGGGAGTCCGCCGGCGAATCCGCCGACACGGCCATCATCGGCACGGACAACCCAGAGACCATCGACGAATCAAAGAAGGAGTGGTTCATCTAACAGCAGATTATGGGACTTTTAGAGAGGAAGTGATTCGTCAGACCACCAGTTGCCACAGACATGGAGGCGGTTTAATTCAGTGACGAATCACATGAGAAATGAATGAACGGCCATTCAATAGGACAATAATCTCCCAGAGAGGGCGGGGACGTGGGAAAGACGTGTACAGAAATCTTTTTGTTCGTTTGTTTGTTTAATTTTTTTTTTTTTTATATATATCCAGAGTATTAGAAAGAGAAGAGGGACAGTTATGCAGCGGAGCACAGCAGTAAGAGACTGTACATGTATATACTAACCGGCTTGTCCTTCTTTGTATTGTGCTTGGGAGTTTTCAGGAGTCCTTTGAATACTGTATATGACAAATAATTATACTTACTGGGTCGTGTGATAGCACAGATTTATTGCCAGTCTCTGTTGCATTTTGATTTTATTTTTTAACAAAGAATCTTATATCAAAAATGATCAAATCAACATGCCAGACCCTTTTTTTTTCCCCTCATACATCAGGCTGCGGTTGCACCAGTCTGTCAACACTCGACATATCGACATGCCACCAACATTACCCAGCGGTAATGTAGGGGTGAATGTGGATGCCAAAAAAAATCACTTTGTAAATACAAAATTTTGTGTTTCTTTTTTTTCTTTTTAAAGATTTATTCAGAGTCCGATACATAAACACTAATGAAAAATGTCAGATCTATATTACAGTGATATCATATGTCTGTCCATTACATTATATATGTATGAAATATAGAGTTTTTATGTTCGAATCTTATGACATTCGATTGTATGGGACATTCCTTTCTGAGGAAGGGCAGCGAGGGGTTTCTCAGAGCATGATGGGAAATCATGACACTCCATTGTTGGTTCAGCTCAGCACGGCAGCTTTCTTTTAATCTGGAATGGGTGAAACTGGGAGCCTTTACTCATGCAGACTTGAGTAGTCGGTTTCTTTCTTTGCCAAACACTTGAGTCTTACGTCATTTACCGATGAATTCAGATATTTGTTACATTGAGAGTTAGATTTTCAGTTTGACATTTTTGACATCTTGGACCGACGCTGGGTAGTGGGTTTACAGTGCATGAATGCACCTGCGCATATGTGTGTAGGTCAGATGAATAGGATTTGTTTTGCTGCACAGACAGATAGGAAAAGATAGGAAAGTCTTTCCAACTTTGGAAAGTTACACAGATGAGAGCAGACTTCTTTCCTGACACTTGATTAGCTGTGTTGATGCGCTAAACTCCATGTATTAGGTCGGTTAGCAGAATTTAACAAATAAAATCATTGACACCTAATATTTGTTCAAGACCCGTGAGTTAAGTGATAATTGGCTTACTAATCCATTGTGTGCCTTCAAGGTGTCGAGCCATGATGTCACCTTGGCCCTGATGACTTAACACAAGCTCACTACAAATACGTGACTGCTGCTGCATGAATTCTCATTAATTAGAGTTTTCAGGCGTTTCTGTTCCTCTTGATTTAAGTGGTGCTGTTTTCACTTACCAATGGCTCTCAGTCAGAGATGAATTCAGAATGCTCGGATTAAAAAAATCCAGCAAAGTTCTCTTATATCCAAAAAACAGACTTTTTTTTCTTGTTTTTTTTTTTTCTTAAACAAAGCTCTGTGTGTTCTTATGCAGACGGATCAGCTACACTGACTTGCAGGAGAGCTGCACCCTATACGGTACAAAAGGCGTTAACACGCTCTGTGATGCACACGCAAAACATGCATGCCCGGATAGAGCACAAGTCAAGGTTGTTTGTTCAACAACAAGAGCAATGTGTTCAGGAGGCTGCTGCTTTGTCAACACTGAATTGAGCTTCACTCTTACAGTGCCACTGTTGTCCTACATACGTTCAAAAGATGTACAATGTATATTTTCTAACCATGTTATTTTTCCTGCCATTGTTGGATATGTTTACCTTACCGTAGCATTTACAGAACGGTGTGTTCCGCTGGAAACCAGCTGCCAACTTCGTTATATTTTTTTTGTTGTTGTTGTGAATTTGCTTTACCGTGTGTCTGTCTGGTGAAACTGCTGCCAAGTCACCGTGTGTCATGAATGATTTTGTACATCCTCGTCACCTCGTGGTTGAGCGCTAACTGTAGATCACTTCATCGAAGACATTAGGACAGCTGGTGAACTCAGCCTGCCTTCTTCTGCGGCCTCAAAGAAGACTTTTTCAGTCCACACGTCACATCCATGAAGGCAAGCGAGTGACTTTCCTTTCTTTTTTTTTGAATAATTATATTACTCGGACTATACATAAACACGCACACACATTCTTGACATGTGGTTAGAGCGTAGCGACGATGGTAATGGATTATCAGCTCCAACAGACAAAACCATAACCCATATGTTTTACTTTCAGTTCTGTTGAGTTCAATAAAGAGTGTTTGATCTTTGATCTCAGTGTCATTCTGTGCATCTCTTTAACACTTATCAAACAAGATATTAAAGCCATTCATAGGACATCTGGAGCTTTATACTGTGTACAGTAATAATCATAACATGCCTTTCAATCTGACTCATGACCTACAGCTACAGCATGTCAGCCCTTTAATATAGTGAAACTGACATAGAATATAAAGATAATTAAGAATCTCACGGATGCAGCAAATTATTTATTTTAAAAGATGAGTCAAAAACCATTGCTACTGTGATAGACACAATTGATAAATGGTAAATATATAGTTAATAAAAACTACACACATTGTCTCACTGGTGATTTACTGTCTGAACCTGTCTGTCCTGACTCAATATATCACATTCTGACAGAAATTACAATAGTTTTTTGTAATACTATGATATATCTAGTGTATCTATCCAGCTATCTCTTCTCCCTGTGAGTATTTTGGAAGCAGCTCATTTTCAACACATTTAAAAGTTATACTCCTTTTGTGTGTGCAGGCTTTAGTGTCTTACTTTGCTGTTGTCACGTGATGTTATTGTCATTGGCTTAGGATGGGCAGTTCAATAAAAAGTGAGGGTCTGTCAGAGACAGGTGATAGACTGCCCCCTTGTGGTCACATGGTGCAGCTTCCTTCAGAAATGGAAAACAGCGTTCAGTGCTAATAAATACAATTGTATTTATCCCTACTGTCAGGGCAAGCATATACAAGAGGATTACACCACATCAACACGTTCATCATCAACACTGCTGCAGTGAAATGTAACCAAATGTGTGCCGGTGATAGAGTAAGACATCAGGAAGAAGATGCAAAGACAACGATGAACTATCCTGTGAAGGAATTGATTTTACCTAAGGTCAAAGTTCAGGATACTGTGAATAAAGTTTATTCATTTTGGAGGTGAATTTGAGGTGAGATTTCTCCACAGTGCACCTAATTATATTCATTTTGGTGGTGATTTTGAGTGGAGATTTCCCTACTTTGCTGCTTCCTGCACTCACAACCAATGAGATTTCAAACCTTGACCACTGCTCAGTGCTCAACAGTGTGTGTGTGTGTGTGTGTGTGTGTCTTTATTTCTGACCTTGCCTGCTCCTATGCTTCTCTTTTAGCATTATTATTGCACACCTTGTAACGGTCGCAAATTTTATATTTATTTTTTCTTTATTTTCACAACAGACTTTCTTAATATTCCTATTCTTAATTCATTCAAAATCACCTACATTACCCATAATGCAACCTGACCACAGACAGCTAGGGTTAAGTAAGCTAGTAGCGGCTAATCTGGCTTTAAACCAAGGACATTATACATCTGGACACACGTTCTTTCCTTTGAAAGCTGCTCAGTGGTGTTGAGGTGTTGAAGCCAAATAAGCGCGACTTCCTCGATATGTTGTTTTTTTTTAATATCTGTGATTACCAATAGGGGGCAGTATGTGACGTAATTTATAGTTTTAAGCAGTTTTTAAATCTGCCAAGAAGGAATCACAGAACATTAAATGTGTATTTATTATTTTATTGGCTTATTTCAACAAAAGATAAAACACTACAAAAGACAATCAGCAGTTAAAAAAGTTACGCTTGTAAAAAAAAAACAAAAAAAACAAACAAGTAAACTGACAACTTTCACAGTCCCCTCCATTCCTTCCGTTTGTCTTCCGATCAGCCCTTTGTTCTTCCGCTCTGATGACACACGGTTAATGCGTGAGTTGTAGAGAATGAGGTCTGAACTGGGATCAGGGATGGTCTTTGGTAAGCAGCAGGGATCGGAGCAAAATTCATTGTCTCAGGTGCAACTGTGTGATGCAGCAGGCAGACACCTCAGCGGGGGGGGGGGGCACAAGACTCTTCTGAGATGAAAGCCTGCGACCTCAGAGAGCAGGAGATGAAGAATAGCAGGGGGACACCTCAGACCTCAGGACACTCAGCTGTAACAACACAGATGGAAGAGCTCAGTGAGCAAGGGTCTGAACTGTTTACAGAAACCGCTGAAATGCACACACAGCACTATTTCTGACATACCATTCTGAGGCAGGAGGACAATGTTGTCGGCGAGGATGCCGGTCTCCAGTGAGAACTGTCTGAACTTCAGCTGCATGGCAGGGTTGGCCTCAGCAGAGCGACCTGCAAACACAGAATCAAATGCTTAAACTCAATCCTGAATCCACCAGTTGAACACACAGTGCCCACCCACCCCCCACAGGGACACACAGCACCAGCTGCTGCGGTGTGACTGATCGCAGACTTACTGTAAAGCTTGTTGAGGACCTCAGACACTCCGTCCTTTGTCTTGATTGTGTGGACCAGGGCATAGTCATCGTACACAATATCAACAATGCGCATGTCGTTCTCATTGTTCCAAACTGCAGAAAGCAGAGATACAAAAGTCAGGCTGTTGAATCTTCACATCTGCAATCACTCTTATTTAGTTAACGCTCGTGTTGGTGCAACACTCACCCTGGCTGCGGAAGGTGAAGCGTCCTGGAGTCTCAGTTTTCTTTGCAAGATGGGTCATTCTCCAGCAGGTACCATCAGAACTAAAAGAAAACCAGGTCAGTGTTATTCATCTTTTTTGTTTTCCTACATGAGAATTTCTCAGGATATTTGAGCTCGCTCGGCATATTAGTCACTCACTTCAGGTTGGCGTAAGAGAGGTCGAGGTCTCCTCCAGCAGTTGGCACCAACATGGCCGTGCCTGTCTTCATGCCTGCCTTGTGGTTCACAAACCACTGAGCGTTAGTGGCAAAGCCGACCATGTACCACTTGCCTGCCGCCTGACAGAAAGACAGAAAATTGGAAACAAAGGGCGAGAGGTTATCTAATCGGCAGCACGTGCATCAGCAACTGAGTTCAATACAAATAACTAGTCAGTGCTCTTTTCTCTGTGTTTTCCCAAATTTCTTGCAGCGTAAGGCTTCTCTCTTACCTTTTCCAGGTCGAAGCCGCTCATAGGCGTGACATCGATGGAGGCAGCCAGGGTGCACATCAGGGTGGCCAGCATGCTCAGCAGTGTGTTCCTCATGGCGTCTCTGTTGTCTGGGTCTTCTCCTGCAGTGAAGTGAAGTATCAGGACGAGGTGAGGAGGAAGAGGCCAGTGGAGGCTCCTTATATCCTGCAGAGGCCTGCTCCCCATCCTCCTCCTCCTCCTCCTGTTTCCTCCTCCCTCTTTCCCTCCTACCGCTGGCCTGTGCATTACAAAAACTCTTTGGCCCTCACCCACCGGCATGCAAATCAGTGCCGTTACACAACTGGCACGTGCGGATGGAGGAGGGGGAGGTGAGGGGAGAAGAAAAGGGAGAGTGGCTACATAATAGGGTTCTTTTTTATCACCTCTCCCCCTCTCCCGCCCCCTTCACAAATACTCTTGCATGCCTGGACTATTAAAACAGCTGTTTGGTAAGAGCGCACATTTCTTGAACGTGTTGCGTGTAAAAACACACCACACAGATGATAAGAAAGAAGTGGATTTGAGGCACTTTTGCCGAGCTTTGGCATCTTAAAAAAAAAAAAAAAGAGTTAAAATCAACTCTGTAAGCCAATAAAGTCAGCTAGAAATAACACACAAATTAGAGCTTTCTGGAGATCATTTGCAGTAAATATGCCTTCTCTTGCAGCGGACTGGCAGTGATTTAAGTTTAAGAACTCCCTGTGAAAAATAGTTTACCATTACTCATAAAAAGCTCTGCCAGTGTTGCACACAATGACCGGATTGTTCTCATTTCTAGTGTGAATAGTTCCATTAAACTTTATGAAACGCTGGGCCTTCAACAGAGATGCATTCCACTCTTTTTCAGTTTTGTAACAAAACATTGAGAAGAGACGTTTGATGAGCTGTATCATCTTGTTTGACATCAAATGTTGCATAAGTCTCTGCATTATGTTGTAAATAATACCCCCTACCTACCCCCCCGTGCAGTTTACATTGAGAAAACCTATTGACGGACTCATCAGAGCCCCTTTTGTCTCCTCTTGACAGGCACCGACTTGCAACCAGCTGGTTATGTAACAAATGCACAGAGGTGCTGGGTGGAGCAAGAGGCCTGAGTGGTAAAAAAGTGCATTTGGTAACCTAGTTTTATAACTAAACTCTGTCAACCCCCTTTTTGGGCTTCACATCTGGGCTGCATTAACTCCAGTCCTACCCCCACCCCCCTCTTTGTGTCCTCACACACACCCACCAAAGCATGCATGCATACAGACACACCGTGAATGTTAAATCTCAGGATCAAAACAAAGGATGGAGTTAACATTATGATAAAACTCACCACAGAATCAGCCGGTGGCAGATAAGGCCCGTTGTGGATTTGTTTTTCTTTTTTAAACTGAACACATTAGACATAACATAACTTGGTAGTGCTCCATTTTGTTTTATTCATCTGCAACTGATAACATTTAAAGTGTACAGTTTTACAACATGTAAATGTCGGACTTATGACACAACATTCAGATATTTTGGTGAGAATTGCCGAACACTGCGAGGCCGAGTCTGTCTTCAGCGCGGCTCTGCCTCCTCAGCATGTAGGGACACAGTCTGCGTAGAAAAGGGCAACAGGTTAAATAACACACATGGAAGCGGGCGCTCCCGTTTTAATTGGACGGTGGAGGTTGAGTAAGTTGTTGTTGACAAAGTTTGAAGAACTGATCGTTACACAAGTCAAATTCGACACGTGCAGCCTGAGGGGCAAACGTGAAAGCTGTTGGGGAAGGTCACGGCAGCAGGTCATTGGATTCCTCAGGGATCTGCTCTCCACCAATCTCTCACTCTCTCCTCCCCTCGCTTCAACAAATCCGTGTTTCCTGTGCTTTTTGAAAACAAATGTTTGCTGACATTTTTTATTGGATTCCTCACCAAGAATCATTTTCTTATAAGCTGACATAGAAGGCACTACTTATATATTTGAGTGAAACGTGTTTAAACATTAAAACTGCAAGCTTATCTAAAGGGGAACTGTGACTTAAAGGGTAACTCCACCAATTGGACACATCATACAAGTGTGTTTACAGGTCTTGGGGAGTGTTACCGCGTATGCGGAAAAAAAAAAGTAGTATAAGACCTTTTGTGGCTCCGTATGAAGAGGGGATCTGATCTGAAACTGTCTTCAGTGATGTCACTCAGTGGCTTAGTTGCATGTTGGGTAATGTAGGCGCAAGGTTTTGAAAAGGGAGATGAAGGCAGTATATCTGACTCTGCTGTATCGAGTTTGATCATTCGTTTTCGGACTCTCCATGATGGCTCCAACAGTGTTACAGGAGTGCAATGCAAGGACTGCTTTTTAAGACCCGGTGCCGACATCCCCCACATGTCATATCACAATAACTGTGCAGTAATCGCTCACTGGCCTTGCTGCAGAAACGTGTCGCCACGTTGTAATGGGATATAACTGCACACATGATAGTAGTGATGAGTAACACAAGAGATAACAAATTTCATTATGCTGCAAAGATCGATGAGTGCATTCAACCACGGGCACGCAGCAGAACTGCAGCTGTGTAGGTGAAATGATGATCGACGTGTAACGCACTGAAACAGGGAACGCTCTGGCTGTTACACTGAGCCAGATGAAATGTATGAAATAAGTCTAGAGCACTGCTGAGCACGGACGAGATACAGAATATACTGCAGTGTGCAATGGTCTGTGAAAATACCCAATATACTGTATGTTAAGCCTGCGCGCTACACTGACTGAAACTCATTTGTTTTCCAGAAGAGCCTTCTTCTCCTTCGAAAGTGGCAATTCACACACATTGGCCTGTGTCTCTTATTCATGTTAGATATATAATCAACAGACTTTTTCTTTCTGTCAAAGGATTGTGGTGAGCTGTTATTTTTACGACTTACTGATCACATGGTCCTGGTCCACGGCACCACAGTGGCCTAGAAGGAAGAAAAAATAACAAGCAGTTAAGAAATGCACTTACCTTTACAAATGAGCTGAGCACTGGAGATCTGTTCAGGCTCGATTCTTTATTATGCAGTTGCAAACATAGTTTGATTTTATTTTTCAGGTAAATATGGACCTACTGTAGGTGGGGAAGGGAAAAAGGAATGCCAGCCCCAAATTTTGTTTGGCTGCCAGCTGCTCAAACTTGGTCAACATTGGCTCAGAGAGATCGTCTACAGTCCTGCCTGCACACAGAGCACAAAAAACAACATTATGATGCAACAAATACATGTTTCAATCTCAACTTGATAACAAATAAAAAAGATCAGGAACCTACTATAGAGTTTCATGGTGATCTTGCCCAGTTTGTGGTAGTACATGATGGCATAGGAGTCGTAGTCCGTCTCCCCGATCACTATCTCAGTGTTCAGTTCTGGGCGAGCTCCTGGTGGAGACAGAAGAGAGCGCAGTTCAAACAAAGAGATACTGCACTGAACTATGAGAAGTTAGTTAAAGAGAGGCACTGACCTTTAAGTGTTAGCCGGCTTGGGGTTGGTGATACATGGTAGACCTGCAGTATCTCCCAACACATGTGATTACTGCGGAGGGAAGAGTGTGTGGCAGGTGAGGCACCAAATATTCAGCAAAAACAGACGCTGTGATTGTGCATTTACAAACCGTTTATCTAAAAGTGTGAAAACTCAAGGGCTAGATTCTCTGTCTCTAAAGTAGATATGAGATTTGGCTTGTTCAAAACACCTGTGAGTGTGTTCATAGTTTGCTCAAGGAATTGTGGTGGGCTGACAGCTGAATTCTGTTTAATGTTTTATAATCGAACCACGTGCCTCTGGCCCTCAGCTTTCTGATATCTTACGAGAAAGCAACTCAAGAAACTGCTTCCCAGCAGCTACCAGGATTTATAACCCTCAAATCATAAAAAATATATCACGGAATGTCCCACAAAAACAACACACCCCTTTTTTTCTTTTTAAATTGTGCATCCCTGTGTGTTTTCAAAAGCCAGGTCAGAGTGACCAAGAGGCTTTTTTTTTTTTAAAGTGACGAGGGAAAGCTGATGGATTTAACTGTTCTGCCTCGTTCTTCCTGTTTTTGAGGATGCACAAATAAAATCAAACACGTTGCTCGGAGCACGAAGTCAGTGCAGTGTATTTGCCCCCTCTGCTGACGCGTCAAACCACCAAAGAATCACAGTGAGCTGCACACACACACATGCGAGGCGGTGGTACTTACTGTCGCGTTTTAGTGCTAACAGACAGTATTTGGTCAGAGTCAGAGGAGCGTGTGAGGTTCATGACCGTAGGCTCGACCCTGGTTCCATGATTTATCAGGTAGGAGCATTTAGAGGCAGTGTTCAGCAGGTACCATATTCCTGTCATCTGTAACACATACAAGCAGGATCAGGCACAGAGGAAAAACAACAAACGCTCCTAAGACTCTGACCTATTACCTACAAATGGAAAAATAATCTGTGATTCACTCTCAGAACAGGAAGTTATCATGTGATCCAGATCCCATAAATCCTTTTTCTCCTTCCTGATTGTACCAGGACACAATGAACCCAAATTGAATATTGAGGGGCACATCTGTTTCAGATGTCCTGCTCTATTGATCAAATAATATTTCTCTGGAAAAAAACAACCTTATTGCCTAAAACACCATGTTGACACAATTACACAAGCACGTCCACACTGCCAGCCCCCACAATCCAATCGATGGCCAAGCAGACTTGCATTCAAATGTTTCTATGTTTAAGGGAAAATATGTCAGTAACCTTGGATAGAAGTTTGCTGAAGTAGCATTTACATCCCGGCTGTTTAGGATTTCCTGTCAGATAAGGAGATTAGTCGATACATTGCAAGTGTACACAGAAAAAGTCCACTTCCAGTCTGTTCTTCTTAAGGCAATATTAGCACTTTTTCGGCTATGCTGACAAACAAGTGGGGAACAAAATCGACCTGTCAGTGTGCAAAGGTCAGATAACGGCACAGTGTTGTGCTCTCAGGCTGCAGCTGCAATCCTCTGCCCGGAAACTGACCTGTCAAATTAATCAATATGAGACCAAAACGAGATCTTTTCAGTGTGGCTTTTTCAGGAATCTTAATTGTTTTTTCTTAATTTGTCAGGAATCTTAATTGTTACAAGGCTTGACTAATATGTGGGGAAGATGGTCACTTTATTCCAAGCCACATAAAGTCTGGACTCTCTGCCTGTCTAGTTCTGTAACTTGTTTTAAAGGCAGCAATCAAACACGGGATGAAAATAAAAAACTACAAAATGATTACTGTGAAACCTCAAATGCAGACACGACAAGCAGCCATACGCTGCTGTATTTGATCTATAACTATGCCTCTTCCTCTCGTTTCTTACCCGCTGTATGTCTATGTTCTGCGCTGATGGGATCACGTCAATAGGGTCGACTTTGGTCTTCTTTGGAGGTCGTCTTTGGGGTCGCGGTCGACTTACAGCCCCCCCCACAGCCTCAGTGGAACCCCACAGGCACACGCACATCAACGCCACCGCTGCCAACATGAATCGCCATACTCCAGCCATCACTAACACTGACTGTACTACACTACAGAATCAGTTTTATTCTCCCGTAGGATTACTAAAGCTCCTGTGGTCTTATTTTCTAAACTCTTCTCTGCCTTTCGTATTGGAGTTTCTGTCCCCCTCTGTCTCTGACTGCAGTCTACTGGTCCCAGTCTGCCTTGTCAACCTCAAACACACAGACACAGAAAAAATGCACAAATAGACAGGGAGCAATGAGAAGCAGAGGATGGCCCGTTCAGTTAAATATTAACATGGTTTACTGGCAAGAGATGAGTCCATGCTGCAGCACTGTGATGTGTGCCTCTGAACTATAGGGGGCAGCCACAAATTGTTATCATCTCAACCATAGACACAGGCGAAATGCATGAATAGATAGGAAGCAAGAGACAAACAACATGAGACAGGATGGCCTCTTAAGTTAAATATTAACTTGGTTTATAGGCAGAAATGAGGCAATACTGCAGCTGAAATCATGACATGCTGCCACACATGCTGCAGTGGTGCAGCCATAAATTCTCATTAAATACTGACTTAAAAAAAACTCCATAAACTCTGCAGTCAGTAAAGCACGACTGTAGATTCAGAGAGCAAATAAAATGTGCATTTATTGACAAATTCTGAGTCAAGTTTGTAACACGGACAATTAAGTAATTTGATCTGCAAAGCAGCAAGATGCAAATGTGTTCTGCAAGCTTTACATAAAGGGAGGTCTTATTAATTCAGGCCCAGTGTATTGAGACATTTTTTCAGACGTGATGACGAGCCAGCCATTGAGAAGAAAAGAGATGACTGGTTGCTCTACATAACACAATGTTGGATAGAAAAATAAAGATATTAATTGTGATCTTGTTTAAAAGCAGAGGCAATCCAAATATAAGAAAAAGTTATCAAACAAAGAAGAAATAATTTATTAAAAAGGCCTTAGCGGATAGATCATTAAGAGGCCAGCCATTTCTAGTTTTACAAGTCAAACATTATGCACTTCTGTAACATCATGGGGGTTAGCCACTATGTCCAATACAAGTGATTCATCCAACCTACACTTAGAGACTAACACCATTCACTTAAGATTCATTGAGATCAAATTTGCCTCTCAAATTGATTAAAAAAAACAAAAAACAATCATACTTGGTTGGGATGTGTGTTTTGCAATAAGCGACTGAAGGGTTTGTCTAAATCATGTAAAATCATCAGATTTGTAGACTTCTCTCCAGGGCACATGTCCAAAGATCTCAGTTCAGTGTCTTTCAGTTTGATATTCCACTCCTACCTAGATTCAAACATTCAAACACTTTAATGTCGCTCACTTCTAGACCTGTGTTTGTCAAAAAATAGGGACTGAACGCTCTGACTCTGGACCTTCATGCTGCCTGGCCTGACGTGAAACTGTGTTTTCAGTGATTTCTGCAAGTCCGTGTAGTTCATCAGTTTTCCTCAGGTTTGCCGTTTCCTCTGGCTTTAAAAGTGAGGGCCACGCTGTTGATACAGAACCGCTGACCTGTTGGGTCCGGTCCGTCCTCGAACACATGCCCCAGGTGGGCATCACACTGTGTCGAACACACAAACATGTACAAAAAGTCATAAACTGACCGAAAAAAACGGAAATAATGAGATTCTTTTTTCAAGAAACTTAAGTATGACATTCTGAATGCATAGTATTAACAAGACACAGATGCACTGAGCTTTATTAACTAGGACAACTATATTAAAGCAAACGTTAACTTTGGCGTCATTGCTCAGAACACAACTCACATTTTTACAAAGGACCTCTGTCCCCGTGCTACCCAGGCTGTTGTCAGGGCGACGAATGATGGAGGCATGGCTTTCATCCCGCTCCCATGTCCCATGAGCCTCTTTGAATGCTGGCCAGCCTGTCCCAGAGTCATACTTAGCCTCTGAACTATTAGGAGAGGAAGGAACATTTCCTCAGTGAGCATCTAACACACAAAAAACTCTCTCAGGCCTGTGTTAAGCTTGTTTACCGGCCAGGAATCCTGCATTTGAGTGTCCCTCTTGCTTTTCAAGTCCAAACAGAGTACGTTAGTGAACAAAAGTATTATTAAAGGAAGTATTGTTACCTGAAAAGTGGAGCATCACAGCAGACACAGTGGTACATCCCCACTTCTGAATGGTTAAGGTAGATCCCACTAAAGGGCTGAAAACACACACACACGGAGTGTTAAAGCATGAACACAGGAGTGATAGTGATGTTTTCACCATGTTATAAGTCATGATTTTGTTACTGCATTACAGTAACTTTTCCCTCTTCTCATTATTACATGTAAAAATGACACTTTGTTTAAAGCTGAGAGCAACTTCTCTGCAGTGGGGCAGGTTGAACCAGATACGAGTCAACAGTACAGTGATGGACAAAGTCCAGCAGGAGCTGTACAGATAGTTATGACATAATATGTATGTCAGTCTGGTACACTAAGATAATGCTGCTTTGACACAGATTACTTTTGCTGATGCGCATGCACTTCTCACCTCCTCAGTCCCTTTCTCTCTGGTGACTACATACTGTTCTGGGGTCAGTTTCTTCTGCCAGTCTGTGGTCTCATCATATCGGGTGAGAGAGCGAAGGCCTGCAGAGAGCAGAAGTCACAGTAGAGCTCTGATGTGCACATGGAACATACCAGAGGGGCATTCAGTCCTGTGCTCATGATCGATCAAGTGTAAGCTGATCAATAATTAAAAACATGGCATAGGATTTGGAGCACAATTGACTGTATGCTGGAGGTAGACAGGAGGAGAGGAGAGGAGAGGAGAGGAGAGGAGAGGAGAGGAGAGGGTCCTTAAATATCATTGAGTCCTAACTCAATTAACTTAAAAATGAACTATTTAACAACCTAACCACATTCTTCTTTGCACAACAGATTACCTGTGGCTGCCTCTTTCTTACTCTGTTCCACTCTGTGCTGTGGTGAAGGAGGTAGGCCACTCAGATCTTGTGTTCAAGTAGAAATATTAAGTTACAAATAAATGTCATGATTCCAAAGTATTGTCAGCAAAACATATTAAAAGTAAAAGTACTCATGATCCAGCTTATTATATATGTTATATTGTTATAGAGTATTTAATTATTCCAAGATTCACGAATGACCACTTCAGTACTGTAGTTTGTTAATGTGAAGTCACTTCTAGTTACTTTGTATACAGCTGGGTTATATACTATTGCCATACGAGCATATCATGTTTTTATGTTTTTGTTTGTTTGTTTGTTTGTTTTACTCAAAAAGTTCAGTATTTAGGCCTACCTCCAAAATGAAGAAGGTGGAAATACTCAAGTACAGAAGCATAGAACTCGAGTAAATGTACTTTACACCACTGCTTTTCGATCATTTGAATACCTGAGTCCTAACATCCACGGGAAAAGCGCAGCGTGGTGCACCTGCATGACTTCGCATGTGCCTGTGGTCTCCTGCAGGCTGCACAAACACAAAGACCGACGTGACAGTAAAAGGAGTCAAACGAACCTGTGGATGTGGATACGGGACGGATGGACGCCGGGATCCTCCTCGGCAACACCGCGGATCTGGCTGTCGCCTGCCGAGAAACGCGCACGCAGAGACGGGCGACGAGACGGGACATGTTCGCAGCTGCGGAGTCAAGTGCGCTCTGAAGTCAAGCGCACATGATCAGAGGAAAGCCGAGCGCGCTCAGTGCGGCGGGATTGTTCGGGCTGAAGCGAGTTCGCGCTGGTCCTCCCCCCCGGCTGATGCAGGCTGTGTGCTGGGTGACCCGGTCAAAATTCACAATGTTGCTCATGTAGGTCAAAGTGGAGTGGGTTCACTGGCTTTTTACTGCCCGGACAATGTGCAAAGAGCATCATATATCGTAGCTTTATGGTTAGAAAAATGAAGTTGACTTGGGGTGGACTGATATGGGATGCTATGGTAGCCTACAATAAAAGGAAGAAAGAAAAAAAACATTTAAACAACTACATGTCTAATTGAAGTACTGGCAAGTCATTACAAATCAAAATGTGAAGTAGGAAGTCATACTGGAAACTTTATTTTGTGCTGATTGATTCTAGCATGCAGTATGATGAAACAGAGGGGCATCTGAGCGCACAAAGGTTACTGGAGGGGCACCATGGAAGGCACTTCATCATGTTTTATCTACCAGAGTGGCAGACGGCACATTCACAGCGTTTTTCCATCAACACAACAAGTATAAGTGGACATTACTGCATGTTTACTACTGGGATGTTTACATGACAGTCAGTTATTTCTACTCTGAACGCCTAGAATCGTAAATACCCACAATAAAATGATAACAAATGAAATGAAACTAAACAAATGAAACTGAAACAAACAAACTGAACTGAAATTTAAAAAGTGAAAACAAAAATATATAAGTTAAAAACTACCAACTCTAGTTTGACTGTTTGGACTTATGCTGCAACACTGTTAAAACCTCTGCAGTACGAACCAAAGGCTAAATCAGACTTAGAGCCATATTCAAAGACAGACACTGACAAAGTATTTCCCTTTAAGGCTCATGCATGCACGGAAATACTCAACTGATCATTTGATTAATACTGTATGCTTTAAAGAACTACCATACAGCAAATACACATACAATATAGATCAATAATCTATAATGTATCTCAGTAAAATGTCACTGACACCACAGTGTTTGTCTATATAATCTGGTATTGCACAGCAGCAGGGGTGTTGGCTTTCAGCAGGCTTCCAGGCTGGTGCATGAGGTCCACTATGTAGCGACAAGGCAGTGAAGAGCTCCCATTGCTGGATGGATTCCCTGTGAAGAGGAGTACCTCGTTCCAAGCACGGTTGTATTCACCCCGGACTAGTGTGCAGCTCAGTCCAATGTGATCAACCAGACACTGAAAAGGTAAAGATTCAAGACAGGTCGGGGAGTGATTACTTAGAAACAAGAGATGGGTTCAGTGAAGACGGTTTAAGTGTACATGAAAGTTGAGTTGAGAGATGGTGACGAAGATGATGATCCGGTGCAGTAGTTAAGTCAGCGGTACCTTGAAGAGAAGTGCCCTATGGCGGTAGATTCCCCTTCTGATCAAACCAATGGGAACAACATTAGACTGGAGCTGAAACTTGAGCTCGCTGAGGTGCAGCATCCATGGGAATTCGTGCAACTTTTCCATCTCCACCGCTCCACCCATGGCTTCATTCACCAGCCTGGCACCAAAATGCATACAAACAACATCCATTATAATGTAGGAGCTATCAAAATTTGTAGTGTTTGTTTTGCATGTGTGGGTCAGATGTAAAAGCCAATTGTTACATTTAACGAGTTCAATTCTGGAGATTTGAAAACAATGACTACCATTGGTCTAATGTAATGTTCATTTCCTTCTATATTTTTGGCAACATTTCTGATTGGAAGTAATGTGCTGGCTGCAGTAATCATCACCTTGCCAAGGCAGCATACTGCTCCCGTTCCTCACTCAGTGGGAGGATGGATTCTTTGACCTCTTTCACCAGAAGCTGTAATGAGACGTCATCCATCATCTTCCACAGTTTCTCCGTTGGAGACTCAGGCTGGGTCTCATCTTTCTGCTTCTTCTTCCTGTCCAGAAGGGGAGTTCTTAAAACAAAATCTGAGTCAGTGTCGGAAAGATAGGGAGGAATATCAGTGGTGATTTTTCCGGACTATGCTTAAAATTATACTAAAATGAAACAACTGTAACAGCATCTTTTTATGTCAAAAATATGTTACTAAATTATGCACATCTTTGGAAGAAAACACTAAAAATAAGCAACGCAGCGTTAGATATGATGATACTGTGCAGGCAACTGCAGCTCAGGAGTTGAACCAGGTCATCTAGTAATCGTCTAGTAATCGGAATCAAATCTCCAGCTCCCCCAACTGCATGTCGAAGTATCCCCGAGCAAGATACTGAACACCAAACTGCTCCTGATGAGCAGTTGGCACCTTGCGTGGCAGCTCTTGCCATCAGTGTATGCATGTGAATATGAGTGGGTGAATGTGACAAGTGTTGTAAAGCACTTCAAGTGGTCTGTAGACTGGAAAAGTGCTATAGAAATGCAAGTCAATTTACCATACTGAATGTATCCCCTTCCCGCACATACACAGCCACTCTCACCTTGATGTTCTGCGGTCTCTCTTACTGCTGGTGTCTGTTTCCAATTCGTTGCTCTGGCTCTCATCTGGCGCATCCACTATCTCTCTGCCACAGGACAAGAATAAAATGGTTTATGTAACAGCAGCGTTATTTTATCATTCAACTCTCTTTTTTTTTGTAATTTACTCTTATGTATTATGCATATACTATATTTTGGTTCTTCTGATTTTTCCCAAACACCATAGCATTTTCTGCATCTTAAATTTAACTTTTGGCCACAATGCAACAGTATTTCCCCTGAAGATCGAGGTAGAACATGTCTGGTGCAATGTATTTTGATTTAGTTCAACTTCAGTTCAACTTGGGTCATACTAAGCAGTGGATGGATTACATAACACACTGTTTAAGAATGCCTGAGATGTTGTGTGTGTGTGTGTTTGCATGCTGAACGGGGGACAATGGGGTGGACTTGAGGTACCCTGAGGGGGTACTGCTCTCTTTGGCAACGTTAATTCATCAGAATGCTGAAAGCTTGTGGAAGCATTGGTGTGTGTGCATCTACAGCCTTTACTACATATGGAATTTTTTGTGTGTGCTAATATGTGTGTGTATCTCGTGGAAGCATCCTCAGCTGAATATTCAAACGTGTGCACTTGTGCACTTTCATGGTTGTGAGTCTAAGTCCATTTGTCTGAACACAAAGGCCCTTTTACCCTGAGTGTGTGTCCATCGTAAAAAATAGGATCGTTTACCCGGTGAGGCCTTGCTAACGGGGCACACTGAAGGCAACAGGGAGAGGGGGAAAAAAGAGAAAGGAAAAAAAGTGGAGCATTGGATTGGAGCACACAAGGGGAGTGTGATAGTAATCTAACAGCTACAATAAATTGTACTGACAAACTACATAGTGTGGCTGGTAGTGTAGGGAACTTGTCCCAGCCAGTGCTTCATCACTATCTGTGTGGCTGTTCTTGTTAATGTCCCACTCTGCTTGTAGTGTGAAAGGCCCAGGCTGCTGTCATTGTTTGGCTGTCATTGTGAGGAGTTTGCTAGATTGGAAAATGATACACTAATAAAATAAAAAGTGAAGTTAACGTTAGGCAGTGAATTACATGTTATCAAATCATGCAGATGTGTGCAAGAGGTAATTTTGCTATACACGACAAGTTCTCTTAGCTTTTAATTCTTATATATAAACAAAATACACTCAAAAGTGCCATGAAAACATGTGATAAAAGGAAATATTCTTACACCTATTCAAACAGAAAAAATGTATACATTGTTTGGGGTTCGACAGGTGGATAATTCTTAACTGTTAACTCTTTAACCAAACTAGAGCGCTCCCTTGGGCAGCTTTGATACAATTCAACTATTTCCACTTGAAGTCATTGGTGGCTTCAAAGTAGATTACCCGACACTGGTTTACTCCTATTTCATGGATATTCTAAAAGAATTCAGGAAAGCATACTCAGCTGCTGTGTTAACAAATATAATGGGCCGTTGCTGGTTGACAGGCTGCTCAGACAGTTCCTCTAAAGACAGAATCCTCTGACCCCCACAAGCCTAAAAGAAAAATTATTTGTTATGCTGAAGTTAAAATGTTCAAATACAACTTATAACAGTGTGTCTACAGCTACACAGTAAACAGTTGTTAGAATAATGAACATGAGATTATGAGCACATCTGTGGGCTTTTCATTTTTGCTTACTTTCCTCAGGAGACATCTACCTCACATTAACTGCATTAGTGAACACACATACACTCACCTTTCCAGCATCATAGAAGCCATCACTAATAATGTCAGTGGAGGACAAATGGCCTGTCAGGCTGTATTTAACAGACAAATTGGAGTTAAGCAGGCTGGTCATGGCCAGCTTGCTGACACTACTCCTACGTTTCACTGATTGGTTGATTTCCTGAAGCAGTTCCACGGCTCTGAGACACACACACACAGAACAGAAATATAAGCACATCTATAGATATTCAGTTATTGATAATAAACATAAAAATGCACACACTAACACATACACATGAACAAAATGACCTATACATTATTATGTAGCCAGAAATATTACTGTCCTACACTGCCATCTACTGGCTATTTAAGATACTACTCTGACTTTACTGTGAATTACTTTACACATTTAAATAATGATCCACCAAATCTACATTTCATGATTCATCAGTCATGCCCTGATGTCACTGTCATCTGTTATCATAGTGTCTTACCCAAATTTGCACATCTCCACGGCGGTGGGCCCATCACTGGCACAGACATTGATAGCCAAGCATGCATTATGCAGCACCTCCTTGTGATAAGAGCGTAGCAAATTGACCAGTGGTTGAAGGCCTCCAGCAGTTTGGAGCTATGTAGAACAGGGAGTGAATTTGAGGTAGATTTCTATAGATTGTGTTTTCCATCAAAAAATACAAAAACAGTATCAGTAAGACTAAATCATATTTGCTTTATACAAAAATGCCTCTCCATATTTCAGAATAATCAGCCTTTTGAACAGTTAGACAGACAAAAAACACCAACCTCTGCCCTCGCTTCTGTGTCACAGGCCAGCATTGCTAGGCACTGTGTGGTGTTGATCAGGACCTGCACATTTGTGGATTTCAAGGGCTCCACCAGGGCCTGCATGGCTCCATGCGACAAGATGCTGCAGCGGATGACCCCCTGTCCTGCCATGTTGCCAAGTGTAGCGGCAGAATTGGCCACCGTCCCAGCACAGTTTCCACAGAGCTGCTGGACAAGGATCTCATGGCCGCCTGCCTCGTACACTGCACTGGAAGATACCACAGAAATGATGGAATATCAGCTTCAAATCTACGGAGCTGACAATAAATGTAGTCTTAAAACATAGCATACAACATAGTATTTCTGTAGTGCTTGCGTGACATATGTGATTGCATGAATTAGTAGCAAATAGGGGAAAACATTCAGAGTCAGTAGAGTGAAGGTATTTTGCATGTGAGGGGAGTCTCAATAACTGCTGGAGACAGTAGTACTGAAACATGAAGCAAGACAGAGAGAGATAGTGGATATGGGGAAGATTTGTCAGGGGTGTAAAAAAAGTGGGAGATAAAATGGTGAAGGAGAGGGAAGAGCAGCAAAGAGTTATTCAGTAAGGGAGAACCATGAGAAGACAGATGATGCATAAAATCATTTGTGAAAAAGTGGAGATGAGGGCTTACTGCTCAACTTTAAAATTTGGGTCTTAGAAAGTGTTTTGTACACATTTGGCAATACAGTATATATATCAATAATACTTTGTGGAATACACACTCAAAATACCTTGAAATCTCTAAAGTTTCAGGTGTTTTGCAGTAACATAATGTAGCTATGACATTCAAATATCTAATGGAACACAAAATTCCAAACTTATTCCAAGAACAGCAAAAAGAAATGTCCTCAGGTTGTCCGTCACTCACAATGCGTTGAGCTTGTTTCCATGTGTGAGGTTGGAAAGGGCATGCGTTGCTGCCTCTCTCAGCACCAAGCTCTCATTGTTCAGCAGCTGTACAACTGCAGGGATACCACCTGAAACACATAGAAAACCAACACATTCACACTTCATCTTTGTGAGTATTGATATTATGTTGGCTTTTTGTTGTTCATGTTCATGTACCCAGGTCTCTGAAGCGGTCTTTGCAGGCTAGATGAAAGCTCATTTTGGACACAGCCTGGCAGCTTGCTGTTTTCACACTGACATCCGACACGGACAGAAGCTCCACCAGAACCTTCTCCACGTTCTGCTTGTGGAGCAGCTTGCGATTCTCAGCTACACTCACAGTTGGAAAGTTAAGTCAGTACCCTTACGATTTCCAAACTTAAAGTAGAAAAAGAGAAAATGATCTAATTTTTGTTTCCTTTTGTGCTTACCGCTCTGAGCAACCCTGGCGATGCATTTAACAGCACAGGACTGGATTTCAGTGATGTCAGGGGTGATAATAAACTCCATCAGCCTTGTCAGCCCTCCATCCTGGTGGATTAGTTGGAAACTCTCACTGTCATTCAGACAGTTAGCAACTACCTGTAAGGCTTCAATATGGAGGTCACTGAAGTCCTGTAAAAATGATGCACGTAAGAGGGTGTAGAGGACACAGACCTCGAATATGGCTCGAGAAGGTAACAGGAGGTGAGAACAAGTGCAGATTCGAAAGAAACCTTTTTTTACTTAATGATGCACACATAAGCAGTTATTTCAAATTCTTCATTGCATTTCATTAAAACTACAGGGCAACATGAAGCATGCATAATATGTTACAACAAAAGCATGTCTTCTCTCTGGAACACACTCCTACCGTGTTACTGAGGATATCCATGAGCCTCTCAAATCCTTGCTCTTCCCTGAAGGTATTGCGTGTGTCTTTATCAGTGGTGACATTCTGCAGCGTCTTTAAAGCCAAATGCTGAATGACAGGGAAGTCTGACTTCAACAGTTCCAGAAGTTGAGGGATCCCGCCCAGTTCATGTACTGCCTGACGACTTTGGAAGTCCTTTATACATACAGCATAACAGAGGAGAAAACAGGCAAGAACAATTTTCTGAATTTCACCCATCACAAGACTATGACTTGTGAGATCCATACAGTTGATAGTTTTATAACTACACAGCCTCGAAACCTCCTCAAGGCAGATAACTTTGACTCACCTGAACCATGTTGAATATGGTCTCTAGAGAGTTCTTCTTAACATCAGGGTCTGGACTGGATAGGAGCTGGATTAGAGTCGGCAGGCCCTTGCTGTCAAAGATCTGGACCTTACAGACAAAATCCACTGACAGAGAGGCCAGGCACAGTGTTGCATATTCATGGACAACTACATCTTCTTGAAGAGGAGAGAGGAAATTTTGTTGTTTGTTAGTTTTGTTGCCGCATATACACAGTAAATATATACTTCTGGGTCTATTCATCCTATGATCAAAATGACTCACCCTCAAGTGACAGCTTGTCGATGATTGATGGAATGACATCAATTTTTTTCAGAGCACTCTTTACATCGCCTTTCAATGGAAACACGAGACAACGTTAACCACAACCCACCATTCAGTCTGGAGGTCAACAAAACTCCAGTCACCTGGTTGCATTGTACGCCACCAAACGACTGAGAAGCCGACTGACTCACTGTTGGTGGCCATGATGCCCAAGGCCATGAGGGCGGTGCGTCTGACCAACTTGTTGCTGTGACTGATGAGCTGACAGAGAGGCTCCAATGCCCCAAGTCCAAGCAGAGAAACCTTGTTCTCATCTCCTAACAACAGGGGGAGACAGTGAACAGGGAAATTAAGTATGGTACCCAACAGACCTGAGTGCGTGTGGGCGTTTATTGTGTATCTGTGAAGTCGTGAGGACAAACACTGCAGTGTGATTAAACATTAAAAAAGAGTAGACATAGACTTTTTTTTTATTATTCAATGGATTTTGATTCTATTTTAAATAACATTTCAAACATGTCAGCTGCTCCTAATGTACAAAAGCATACGCGTGTTTTATGAGGGTAGAATGTTAACAGATGGTTTCCCCGTAAAGGTCAGGAGATTAGACAGGACAGTAGTCAACCACAAATATATTTTTGCGCTTTTCAGCTGCATAGTTGCTCAGCATAAACAAACAAACAAAATGTGCCAGCAGCGCGAAACCCTACTGTACCTTTCTCTGCAAATGTGTGGATTGCCTCACAGGCTTTCACTAGTATGTCCTCCTCTGGGGAGCTCAGCAGCAGCACGACTGTTGCTGGGTTTTTTCCCTCAACAGGTAGTGGTTCAAACTGGCAACGTGAGGACAGATATGTTAATGCTTTATACCTGTGTAATATCTTTATATCATATCTTGTGTCCGTGCCCGGGTATGCTTTCAGGGCAGCGTTTTCAGCCGACATGAAACACATAAAACGCTTCACAAACACGTAAGCTACATTCATCAAAGGGGTGAAAGATGAGAAGGTTTTCATGGCAGGAATCTCTCACCGTTTCCTTGCATGAAGTTTCACTCTCTTTTCTCACTTTCTTCCCCATTCTGTGTCCTAGAAGGGGGAGAAGGCACATCCGCTGTTCAATGCAATCAACTCTGTGTCTTGTGGTCATGAATTTAGTTAGCCATGCTAGCCAAATCCCGAAGCTAACCTGACAGTTTAGCCGGCTACACTTGCAGTGTTGACGCCTTCAAAGGAAACAGACACACAGTACTGCATCTAAAATATTCAGTATCCCTTACCTATTTCTCTCCAAACTAAATGGCAAGTTAAAGATGTGTCATAACCACGACCGCCGGCATAAACAGTCAGGCTAGTAGCTAGTTTGGTGTTTTGGAAAACGAGGTTGACATCGCGTTGCTAGGCAACGGATGCCACGTTGGGCTAACGAGGGCTTCACCGGTTAGCTTTATGGCTCACATTTGCATGAACAGGTGGGCTTCATAAAGAAATGAACGGATGTTATATTGAAAAATGACAGGGGAATATATGGGCCATTGTGTGAGAGAGAGTGTGCGTGTATGTGTTGAGAGGGGGGCTTTCATCTGTAGGTCATGGCAAAGGCAGACCTATGCGCTGCTGTGAAGGGTGAGTCATAAAACAAATGAGCTTCTATACAGCATCAGCACACTTGATGCCTCCTGCTCTTAGAGAGGCACTGACACAGCAATGTGCCAGTGGAAACAGCACAGTATGCACCAGAAAGCCAAATGACCTCTAAAGACATTACCGCTGGTGGTGTGGGACATTATCGCTCTGCAGCCTGAAATGAGCCTCCGATTAATCTAAACTAAAGCAAATCAAGGATGGGGGATGGCTGGGATGATGTACAGGTTTTTACTGCTAATGCATTATTATTACACGAGCTGCAAATGCGCGCGCCCACGCACGCACGCTCGCACGCTCACATTCATACAACCGGCCCACCTGAAAATGTACAGCGAATGCTGCGTATTCACGCTCAAATGGGTTTTTGATTTATTTCAGCTGTCAACGTGCTATTGAAATCTAAAGGCAAAATTAGACTGATATGAAAAAAAAACACTCCTGTGTGCTGCTAAACGCCACAGAAAAAGTAGCATTAACCCGGCGGAGGGAGGGGGTTGCAGCGAATCAGCGCAGCAGGCACTGCAAAGCGCAGGCTGTCACCTCCCCTCCTCCGTCGAGCTGTCAGTTGACAGCAGCACACATGAGCCTCTACGCTGCAGACGGAGTTGACTGGCCGCTCGTTTTGACGTCTAGATAGTTGCTCCTCGGCGTTTCAGTTCAAGCGGGGCAGGACTATGACACGGTACCCCTGTCGTCTCGACGGACTGACAACGGAAGCGTACGAGGGCTGAGCCGCTTTGCTAGTTAAGAGCTGCTAATGTTAATAGTTAGCTTGCAGGCTAATGGTAGCTAGCAGCTGAACGGAGTCCGGTTCTGCTTTGTGCCGTCAGTTGGCTGACGTTACGTAGCTGGCTCGCTAGCGAAGGTCGGAGGGAGTAAGGTTAGCTGATGGCCAGGAGCGTTCAGTTAGCCATTCATCATCACTAATGTGTCATTTTAGTAATTGGTTGTAAGGCTGCACGAAATTTGTGTGTCGGTTGTCACTGGGCTTCACACGCTTTTTGTTTTATACGTTTATTAATTTTACAAAATTTATCGTTGGCGCTTGCTAGCTAGCAAGCTAATCGGCTATGCTAACGCCAGCTCAGTGAGAGCCCACATCGCAGGGGTGCGGAGAGCTCCAGACCAGTCAAGGAAGGAAGAGCGGTGACTTATGATGCGGGCTGAGGGCAGCAGCGGACTGTTAGGCGAAGGAAAGCAGCAGTATTAGCTTTAACATATCTTATTTTCTCACATTAGTTCTTGTCGAGTTAGGGCCATAGCGTCAGGCAAGCTGTGTGGGACGTCGGATGAAGAAAAGAATTGGGGCACTTTGATTTGCAAGCTGGCTAAATGAATAGTATTGGTAATACTGAGTCGTGAGCTGGTGGCCGCTGTGCCAACCTCAAGGGGAAGACACTCTTTCAAGATAATCACACAGACTGCAATAACCAGCCAGTTTGCTTTAAAATGGCTTCGGCGGCCAGCATCGCTGCATCTATTGCGAGCAAAACGAAGACCAAGAAAAAGCACTTCGTTGCCCAGAAAGTGAAGCTCTTCCGCGCAAGCGACCCTCTGCTCAGCGTGGTTATGTGGGGAGTCAACCATTCGGTGAGTCAGACCATCTAATGTCCTTATGATCCCCCACAGTTGTGTCTTTCCTGACCCTTTGATGTGCCACATTAAGCCCCACTTGCTGTCAGCTGTGTGCCTTTGTGTTTTTGCATTTGATTGATAAATAGGAGATGACAGCTGTCCAGACGTTGGTCGGTACTGTCATTGTAAATGAGTGACTGTGCTGAAATCATTACTTATATTTGCTTTAGTAAGCTTTCATACAGTTACATCTCGCATGATATATGCATGGTTTTGATGTAAGCACTAAAAGTGTGTGTGTGTGTGTGTGTGTGTGTCTGAGCAGTGAACTCTTCTTTGGCTTCCTGTTGTGCACATGTAGGATAAGCTCCTAGGGCCTTGTGTCATAAGAGATCTTCCCATGCAAGACAGCTTATCTCTGTGCTCTGCTCTCTTTCTCTTCCTTTGCTGAATATTTGCGCTGGGCCAACACTCATATGTTGGAGGGAGAGCAAAGTCGGATAGTTGAGGATGTACAGATGTTTCTAGCACCAAATCCCAGATATTAAACCCTTTACCGATGTTTTGCACGCATTGTTTTTGAACTCAAAGAGACGGCACTCTGTCAACAGGCCAAGGCATATAATCTGGAGTACTTAAGGTTTCTTCACTCTTGCAATCTTATTATGAATATATAGCCTTTCATAATCCTTTACTCAGCTTGCTGCTAATAATCAGAATGTGGTTATTACAGTAAAGCCAGCCTGTTTACGGAAGAATTTACCTGTTTGAGATTGAGGAGAACTGTGTATAAACAAATGGAGTTGAGCAGTAAGTGAGCAGCAGCTTTCATGTATTCCATCAGTACATAAATGTCTATTTATATGTTGGTATGAAATAGTTCCCATGGAGTTGCTAATGGTGTAAAAAGTGACAATTGTAGGGTTTATGGAAAATAAAAAAGGTATTTAGGCCTTTTGATGCAGTTTACTTCTCTGCATGCTTGCTCTTTATTTATTGCCTTGTCCACATGCAGGTACATTATTATATTTGATCATTTTTAGAACATATCTCTTCACACGAGAGAAGGCAGAAACAACTCCAAACATTCAATAGGCAGCAATAAAGTCTAGGTAAAGGATACATCAAACACCAAAGAAAAGCATTCTCAGCATGCATAGTGAGCTTTTTCTGTTGTAAACATCTAAGTTAATTTGTTAACTTAAAACACAGTATGTAAAGTTTGGAAAACATAAACAAACTGGTAGTCGCTATTGATGTTCAGGTGCATTCTCAAAAAAAGGAACAGACTAGTGAATGGCAGTGATGACATTATTGTTTCCCAAAAGCTCATGAGTGAGCCTAAACGTGGTTTGCAAAAAGGCCAACATGCAGAGGAAAGACAATTGGTTTTGTGAAATATCCTTATATGTCTGTCTGTGATTGTCCTGCTTGGTTGTGTTGTGTGGCTGTGGTTACCAGATATTATGAAACAGGCGAACAGGCAGGGACTTCTTTAGCAAATCAGTTCAACATTTCTCATTGATAGAATATACATATTTTTTGACTAGTTCCATAGCATGGCAGTTGCTCATCAATATTAATTTGGCACTATGTAAGTGGGTCAGAGGAATTCTATTTGGACATCTATCACATTAGAAGTAGTATATGTTGGTCATATCCTCTCATACATTACATTTACATTTTTGACCACTGTTTCCCTTTGTTGATGCAGTTTGGCATGTCTCATGACATCAGAGACTGTTCCCTTTTATATATAAGATAATATTGCATTTTTAGGTTAAGGCAGCAGCAATTGTGCACAGATTTGGTCACTTTTGATCCTTGTTTGTTGTTTCTTGCTACATTAAAAACTCATACTTTGAAACTCAATTTTTAGTTAGTCTGTTTTGTTTAAATCCATATCTCTGTACTCGGTTGAGGAAACCTGGGGTGTTTGATGGACATCAATGCGACAGACACTACCTGCAAGTTAATTTTAGACAGTTTCATTTGTTTTCTTGTCTTTTAGTTAAGGGTGGCAGTTTAGTGTGGATTACACAGCCTTTATAGCCTGATTTACAGTATGTGTGGCCAAGACAGCTAAAGATCCAAAGCTGTTATTCTGCATCTAAGCTGTAATCTGTCAATAGATTACAGTCACCTGGCTTTGGAGTTAATCCTGAGGGGGCAACATAAAGTGGAGGCTGACCTCAATGCAGCTATGCAGTCATTGTATTTTTTTAATGTAAGCCTGAGAAAGATGGACATTGATACATTGTCCTCTCACTAATGGTTATTATATTATCAGATGGAATCAGTTCCAGCAGAGAACTGATTCCAAATTATCCAATCTGGCAGAATTGTTTGCCTCTGAATGTATCAATTACGTTTATTAATGCCGGCATTTTTTCTGACAGCTGTCAGAAGAAGGAGTCAGGGTGGAGAGAAGGCAATGGTTAAAATAATGGCTTCATTTCAAGAAGAACAATGATCTGTAATGCCTGTAAAATGATAATTTTAGCGTGCAAACAAAAGCAACATGTAAATATGAAATATCCTTCTATGTAACATCGGTTTAAATTCCACGACAGCCATGTATGTGACTGTGAAGGCACACTTTTTTCCAGAGAGAAAATTGATCAAGAATCAATAGGGAAATCGATAAAGAATCAGACCCATAAGCAGAATCGAAAATGATACCAATAAAATCATATCCATTCCCACTCCTAATGCAACATCAGCTAGACTTGTCAAGCGGACAATATGTTTCCCTTCAATGTTATAGTTATAAACTGCAGCCTCTGTACATTCTTTAGCGAGTAATAAAGGTTCATATTATAGACATAGACCATTTTATTGAGATGTCTTAGAACTCTGGATTATGGGCAGCTGAAAACCAGAAAAAAACCTACACAAGTTTGGAGTATCTACATGTTCAAACTGTTCTCTTTGATTGCATAACACGGAGCAGGACTGCCAACAGCACGTTTCCCTTTTTTATGCTTCAGGCTATCTCCCCTGCTGTTTTTCCCATTACTTGATAAGGTACTCTGTTTCTCTTAACACTGGCAATGTAAAAATGACTCTTGATGTCAGGTCACCAGGTTGAGTCACACAGTTGTTACCAGAGGGTGTGCAGGTTGCAGTTTGTAGGGGTTAATGTTGCTATACAGCATGGAATTTGTAAAAGTAACCTCAAGCTGTAAATAACAGAACACTGCAAAGGAATGAATAAGGGGGATGGGCATGAGAATGCAACCAGAATGCAGAGGCAACATGCAAACACATGCACATGTTCTGCAAAATTTGGCCCCCACTTCCCATATGTGGCTTGTCAGTCAGTAGCATCCACTTTTGCTCCACCTGAAAACCAGACTTATTTGTGTCTTGCTCAGAGAACAAGGTGGTGAATTGAACCAGCTAAGAAGAAATACCAGCTAGTTGGTTACTCCGCACAACACAGAAGAGCCACAGATTCCACTTCTTTATTGGTTTAAGGAAGCAAAGATACAAAATGATTTAAATGAAGTACCAGGGTGTATAGAAATAATTGAGACATTCAGGATATGTCATCAGAATCGCTCTTTTTTATGACTGAGAAAAGCCAATAATAAGCAATATGAAGTTTTGTTGTGTGGCAAAATATGTGTGGCAGCTTGCTGAAAGTAACATTTCCTGACAGGTAGCCAATTTTTACTTTAATCCTCATACTTTGAAATTTTACTTGCACCCCTCGCAGCCCAAATAGGTTGCAAATCTCATGGTTTTACTACAATGGATTGAGGCCAGAGCTAAAAAGTTTAATTTTTTTTTTGTTTAGGAAATTGTTGAACTACTGAAGCTTAGTGTGTGCAAATGCTCAAACTAACTAGGGTCTACAAAATCAATTTCAAACTCAAAAGAATCTCCTTGTTCTAAGTCTGCATGATCTTATGAATAAGGAATTGCTCTTGTCTTTTTTTATTTTTGCTGCACCTAGTTCACATGTGATGATTGGGCTGCCTCAAAGTGTATTCTGTAAATGAGTGTCTTTCCCCCTGAGAGGAATAATCATTCTTTCACACCCATGCTGGATATGTGCTGATATGAACATAATAGAGACTAAACACAATTACAGCCCACAGGATATGTGAGGAAGCTGACCATTTTTGTGTTTGTTGTATCATGTAATATACTGTGTTTTCTTGATATCAAAGAATATGAAAATAGTTGCTCTAACATTTAAGTATCAACAAAAAACACTGTAAATCCTGGCTCTGTACAGTAATATGCTTCTCATATTAAGGCCTGAAAGTAAAATGATTCTTAAAGAAGACCAAACATCCTGGGGGCGAATTAGTGGCCCATTTAGGCCCTTACTCAAAAATTAACATCTGCATGGGTGAACAGTGCAAAACCACCACAGGAACACATCACCCATAGTGGTGTTAACGTTGGATCAGACACAGACTATTGTGTGTGTGTGTGTGTGTGTGTGTGTGTGTGTGTGATTTATTGGCCGGGATTCAGGCATGATTGAAAATACTGGATTTCACAAAGATACACTTATCCAAGCTACAGATGACAGGCCAATTCTTAAAATGCTTCAAGGTGGTGAACGCGTGTTAGGAGTTTTATTTCAGCCAGACTAATGGATCAGAGTTTCACATCCTCATTTAATCATTTCTGAATCCCTAAAAGAGATACAGTCCAGCCTTGTCTGTCAGTCAAAGGGATGTCTGAATGTACTCTTGTAATACAAAGTTGTCAGAAGGTGTTCACTGATGCTTTATGAGATTTGTCACTGACTGGAAAGCTGAAAGGCACCTACTGTGTCACCATCCTTCTGAGTTCAGCAGCTCCTAACCTGTTGCTGCATGTCACCTTCCACTGTCCTTGTAAAGTAAACAAGATTGCGTTGAGTTGATGTTGCACAGAGCTTTGTTATAACAAGCATAGAGTCAGTACAATTTAGATCCTCCATTGGCTTATCACAGATATATCGCTATCAGCTTATGCGTTGACAGTGGGGTTGGGCTGATGTAAAACTTTTAGATATAGTATATAAGGTCACATACCAGACTGGTCAGGTAATACCTAATTTTAGTTCTAGGTGTGACATGTGACTCAGCCAATCCTGAGTAGAGTACAATAAGAGACAATGAGTGTAGCAGCCGCTTAATTCGTCATGATAACTGTGATACATTGTGATTTTTATTCCTCCCAACAACTATTTCTTTTATTTTTTCTACTTCTAATGTTTAAAGCAACACTGTATAACGTAATAGTGATTCTGGAGAACGTTAAATGATATTCCCAAGTCTTCAGATACTGATGCTTTGGGTTGGCATCAGACGCGAGCTATTTGACCAAAGTGTTGGTAAACTGTAAATGAGAGTCTGCCCTGTGATGAATTGGCGATTAAATTGGATCAGTTCCAGCCCCCATCAACTGTGCAGTGGATGATGGATAAATGGATGGATGTTTTTATTTTTTATTCAGATTGAACTGAGAAAAAGGTGCTTAAATCAAAAAAGTCTGCTTAAATATAAAAACTTTTCTTTTTTTGGTTGAGAGTTGTCTTCATTCTTTTATTTTAGGCTTCCTTGGATTTGAGGTTTTCCTTTTTGTTTCGCTCCTGTGTGTCACTCCTCTCTTTCAGTACCTCCATTAACCTCTTTTGGTGATTGCCCCTTTTTGTGTCATCCTGTCTGGCTGGCTTACTTTCCCCTCTCTTCGTTGCTGTGTGACTCACAGGAGCTGTGTCTGGTTCTGTAGATTACATAAGAGGGTAATCTATAAATATCTGTAGGAGTGACCTACAGCTAATATGTGTGATGATTATGGGTGAGGAAAACAAAAAAGCCAAAGCCTTAAATCCTGACACACTAAGGCAGTGACGGATAGAGAAACTTACAGAAAGCATCTTGTTTTTGCAGTCACATTGTCTTTGAAATCCTTTAAACAAAACATTTTGTTTTTCTCATGCTTGCAAACCTGTCTGGATGTGTCTACTTGTGTTTTTGTGTGTCCTTCAAGACAAAGTCACTGTCTTATGGCACTCTCTTTACCCAAATGCAATGCGACATGTTGCTGAGTAGCTTGATTTAGCCAACAGGATAGGCAGTATACTATAAGCCTGTTTGTTGCTCAGTTCATTTAAACCACTATATCCTTTAATATCTGGCCTTTCATAGTACTGACTTCACAACAGACACACTGAGCTGTCTGTATGTGTGTGTGTGCGTGTGTGCATGCACGAGCAAGCTGTAGCTATTGATGACAACTACAATGTGTGTGTAACCTATTTCCACATTAGTTATTAGTCATGTGGTGTTTCAACATGGATAGGAGCCTGTCTGTTGCAACAAGGTGCTGACATTGAATATTTGTCTTAACATGCACTGGATTCTATATACATGGCATAGTTCAGTGTAGTATAACATTTGGAAACACACATTTCCTTTCCTTAGCACAGTGTGTGTGTTTGTGTATTTCTGTGATTGAGTGAGTGACATGGACTAAAATAGACTAGAATGAGCTGTTAGATGTAATGCAGACATCTCACACTTCAAGGGATGACTACCATAAGCTTTTAATTGCAGGTGTCTTACTCGGGTAGCTGGCTCTGTGTCTGTGTGTCTCTCACTTACCAACACATAGGCAGCAGTCCTTCTACCTTACCACTGTTCCACTTTTATCATTTGTGTGGCCTCATTATTGCTGACCTCTCCACGCTGTGGTTGTGAGCAATGGGATGTAAGGGAATGCAGACTACCTCTGACACCAAAGTTGTCAAAGTAGCTCCACAGAATTAGGTCATAGACAGGCTGTCATGGTCACATTTGTAGTTACATTGTGAGGGCTAATCATAGCATGTAGTATAAAGCAGAAGATGTAGTTATTTATTCCTAGAATTTAGTAAAAAGTTCTCCAAAAGCATTTAAGTAATGTTGCACCATGCTAAGATTAACTGCATAAAATGCATGCAATTAAGACTTTCCCCATCATATTGAGGTATTTACAGTTAAAATGGATGTTCAGTTAGTATATAAAACAATAATGGTAAATTTCACATTCTGTACATTTTCTCTACCCGCCCTGTTTTAACAGTCTAGCCAATAATTCACTGATAAAACACCAAGATACCATTGTTATACTATGAACAGTTCTGCGATTCATTAGAGGTCAGTTGATGATGTAATTGTCTTGTTTATTGGTAAGTGAAAGGTCAAGTCCACATGCAATACAATCCAGTACAGCTATAGGTGACCTTTTGATGCTCACTATCTGACCATTAAAGGGCAAATCTCCATTTCATTGGGAATATCTACTGCCTATGATTATTCTTGTGGTTTATGAATATCATGTCATGTTGTGGTGAGTAAATAGCCATTGGGCCAGTATATAACACCCAGTGGTTTGTTTGTCTCTTTTCTGCCATTTCCTAAAAAACTGATGCTATTGTGGCACTTTGGTACTTGTGTGTGTGTGTTTGCATGTATGTCTTATTTGGGAGAGCTCTCAGCGTATTTACGTCTCTACGTATTGGTTAATTGCATGTTCAGTCTGTCTTGATTACACCTTAATTAGAACCACTTAGACTGTAACATCTTGTAGATAGGCATGGAGGAAGCACGCTGTTTAGGAGTCGCTTCTTCAGACTCTGAGCACATTCACCCCCTCATAATTGACAGCTCAAAACTAAAGCATGATGATTCTCATAGAAAATGTTATTTTACGTTTCATGTTTTCCCAAGGCTCCTGTTCATCTTCACAGTTTCGATTTTTTTTGTAAGTCATGATTGACTTAAAATGGCAGCTCCTTTTCTGAGGTAATACATTACACTTAATCGCTGTTAAATTTCTTTACTTGAAATACAAATTTATATATTGGAACAGTTCCATTTTGTTAACTTCCCTGACCTCTGCTACCTTCAAGGCAAATTGCAAGAGCAGATGGCCGCCATGAGCTGTATAAGAAAATAAATACTGGACTCAGGACTGAAGATCGTCTTGTCCTCAGCAGTATTGCAGTAACTTGGCAGTTGTTTTATAAGGCTAGATTGGTGTGCTATGGATATGTTAAAATGGTCTGAAAACAGGGTTGTTGTATTACACTTAGCTTGGCAGTTGAGAGTGATATTTTAATTTCAGTTTAACCAGTTGTTTAATGGTTACTGATGCTGTATTGCTGTGTTTGTGGCTGCACTGCGCCATTGTATAATTATCGCGTGTACAGTGATGATTAAAGTGAATGTTTACAGTTTTTGAAAAGCAATCCCAATCTTGTGAAATAGATTAAAACCACATACAAGCTATTTTTGTTATTATATTATTGTGTGCCATGGAGCACAAAATGAATTCATCAGCCACTAGTTTCATGTAGTGATATGTATTATAATGCAGTCACTTTGTCTTTGGTGTTTATTGAAATAAAATGTTGTACTAAGAATGAATCGGATAGAGCCTGAAGACATTGATATTGAAGGACAGAATTTCAACATCACTATAGTGTCTTTTTTTCCACTGGTGACTCATTCAAGTTGTAGCTTGCAAGTCAGAACTTGAGTTATCAGATATGAGAAAAGAAAAAAGGGGTGACAATCATAGCTTCCCTGTTCATTGTCGAATATCTCCCTCTAGGCTACATATCCTGATGGCATGTCCGATTAGTCTCAAACTCTCAAACTTTTTGAGAGGTTTCTCTCCACTTTGCTAGTTTCATTACCCTTCTATTCCGTGCACTGAATAAATGACCCCCTCCTTTGTATTATTAGATCCAAAATTTCTTTGTGTTACAATCTTACTGCTGTCATCAGTGTGAGTGAGCTGTCATCTGCCTCTTCTGTCTGTCATTGTTCACAGAGATAAGGTTATGCTATGCTGCTGACAGTGCATGCTCTCTTCACTGACTTCCTGTCCAATGGAGCAACAGCACACACTTGCTTCACTCTGGGCCGGAAATCCAGTCTTAATCACCATGGAGACAAACAGGAAGTGGTGGTGTGAAATTTGTCTGTATGTTTGTTAGCTGCAGGAAGATAAGCAGAGCTGATTAAACAAAACATAGCTACACTATGCCAGAGATAGAAACTATGACAAGGGCCTAGCAGATAAAATATGAGTACTAAATGTTATTTAATTTGGATTAGGTGCTCAGAGGGATGGTTAGGTTGATATTAGCCACAAGTCCATTTATGCAATAACATTTAACTCTAGGGCAGTGTCTCTGTTAAAAAAAATCAGTGTTGTGCCAACTACCCAAAACAAAAGTACAAAAAAATTGATCCTGTCAGAAGCATGATCTGAGAAAATAGCCTTATATAGTCATTCCCAGTCAGAGTCTTACTCATGCTGTCTTCATAGTTTTTTAGGGCAGCGTGAATTTAATTGCAGGAACAGGGACATTTGTCACTTAAACCGTTACAGTACAAATGTGAGTGCATTAGTGTAGTTTGGGGATCTTTCAAACTGATGCAGATTGTTTTCTGAGTCTGCTAGGGACAAGCATTCATACCTCATTTAGTAAGATATTACCACCTAATCTTTATATGTGCATGCATGTATGTTTGTGTTTTAATTGCTGTGACTGGCGTTACTATTCAGTACACTGGTGTCCTCGCATGTGTGCGTGGTAAGATCAGGCTTTGTCTCTGCTTTTGTGTGAAAAACAGCTTTGTTGTGATGAGGCGACATCTCCCCACTGAGTACCCGGGATTCATCTGTGCAATAGCATCACTGTGACGTCTGTGCCTGTCACACTAGGGCACAGAAACATGCTCCAATATGGCATCTGTGGACTTAGATCCTATGCTTGCTCTTTCTCTTTAATGCCTTCCTTTATGCATTTCTTTTCCTGTGCTTTCTTCCAGATACGCTTGCTTCTTTTTTTTTTTCTCTGTCTTTATCTCAAAGGTTTCCTTTCAAAAAGTTCTCTTCAGCTGTTTATTTTTTTTCTGTTGATAACACACTAAGTCTATGTTCTCATGCTTCTTCTTTTTTCTTTTAATTTGCTTAAAAATCTTACAATAATCCTAGAGGATATTCAGAGTGGAGGGATAGTTGAGTGCTGTACGCAAAGTAAACAGCTTTGTTCTTGAAAAGCAACTGTGCTCACTTTGTGCATGTTTGCTGAGCTAGTTTGAATGGCATACAAAGGCAGACCTTTGCCCAACACTGGTCAAGCTTTTGCAGACTTCAGCATTAAGATTTGTTTTACATTTGACCAGTCAAGCTAGGGGTCAGAGTTCTTATTTTTCTTTTCTTTTACACACACATTGTATTCACTGAGGAGTCTTCATAACAAATTGTTGGAAACAAGAGTATGCTTTACTGTGTAACTTTTACAGAAGTTGAGTATGGTATATGTTAAGGTTTTCTGATTGGACATTTTCAGCGAACCACCTTTCCCAACATATAATTTCTGTTTGCTGTCAGCTGCTGTCTGGGGCATTGAGTATGTTGAATTGTTCACACTTTTATAAGTTAGCCAGTGACAGTTACACAACTTCAGAAAACGTCAGTGCGCCTGTTTATTTCGTTGTTATTTTTGCAGTGTGTATCGTGAATGCTACGCAAACAAAGATGTTTTGGCAACTAACTCCATTTCTCTTACTGGTCAGTTAACTCACATAAGTAAGTGTCTTACAGACTTATTTACAGTCCTTAATGTTAAAACTTTAGTTCTAATTACAGGAGTTTACTAATTTGGGAGGCCATGGGATCAAGAAGGTGCTCTTCAGGTCAACCTGTTAATCATAATCTGTCTTTTGGCATAAGTTAGCTGTAATCATCCAATTTGAAATCTTAACCATGTTGTGTATTTATATTTGTCTAACACTAAAGTATGAGAATTGATATGAACATCTTTAAGGTGCACTGTCTTGAAAATAATACGTCTTGACAGCAACCTGAAGTATGCCAAATGCTTTCATGGATCAGTCAGTCCTGCTGAGGCCATTCTCTGCACCATCTGCTGTAATACTCCTGCAGCATTACATGGTCAAAGTATCCCCGATGGTGAAAAATATTCCTTCAAGGCAGCTACTGGAATAGTGGTATGACACCACCTCTTGTCTGTCTGCACAATCCTAGCTGTGAGCAAATGTAAGAATGTGAAATGCAGGAATGTAATGTAGAGGAACACATTTGCTTTGTGATTAATGTTATAGTCAATCAAAATGTGAGTCTTTCAGTGTGCGTTGTGGAATGACTGGTTATTAATAGATTCATGCAACCTGCCAGCACTCCTGCCTGCAGCCGACAACACATGCACATGCACAGGCACGCACACATACACACACGCATCATATTTGTCTCAAGCTGTGCCTGAGTCATAACGAATGTCAGGTCTACGTATTAAAGCAGTGTGACGCATGACCAGCTCCAAGTGGAAACTCTTGCAATGTACCTTATGTGTGTGAAGCCCCGCTGTCTATTACATGTGCAATGATTCTTGAAATGGTCTAAGATTTTACCTTTTATTGGATAGCTATCATGGCCATAAATATACAAACAGTCATAACCGTACAAGTGAAACAGGCAAGGGTACCTGATGGTACACAATATGTAGTTTAGTTATAGTTGCACTTAAGAGTCAAATAATGTCATATAATTTTTTTTGAAAACATAAGCATTCTGTAAACTCAAGTTTCTTGGCACTGCCTTAACTCTTCTGATTTGTTTGTGACACATCTGAAAACAGTAAGATGACTGCTCCATTTCAACAAACTCACCATTTAATTTTAAGAATGCATTTCAACATTTGTTGAAAGAAATGCTGATAAAGAGAAATATCCTAATACATAGAGAGAATAGTGATTATCTGCTCTTGAATCATGAACACACTCTAACTAGAAGATTAGAAAACAGCAGTGCATCACAGACTGCGGGATATTAAGATTATCTCTCCTGCAGGAGCAAGACATATCCCCAGCTTTCACTCATACACGTCATATCGCCCTCTCTCTGTCACTCTCACTCTCTCACTGCTTTATAACCTACAAGTTCTCATCTTGTCTTTATCTCTACATTGGAGACACCTTGACGCTTTGGCAGTTCTGGCAACCTCTCCATTCTCATTTCCCGTTGAGCTGTCCTTCAACTCTGTGGGCTACACCATCCAGAAAATCCAATCTGTAGACTGCTCAAATCACCAGGTGTTCTGTGCCAAAGATTGGCATTGATCGATGACCTGTCCCAGAGCTCTTGCCCAGAATCATAATTTAACCCCAATAACTGGATATATACAAATACCGTTTTCCCTTCCCAACTGTATTCTAAACTGTATACTACTAACACAGTATGGATAGTATGGATTTTCTTTAGGTTGCACAAGTCACTTGCTGTTAATGGATATTGGCTACTTGTGTATAAAGAAATATGTTTAGCATACAACATACAGGTATACAGGACATTGCAGGGAAGTAGCAGGGTTCTGTTTTATTATTATTATTATTATTATTATTATTATTATTATTATTATTATTATTATTATTATTATTATTATTATCATGTGGTATTGCTGATCAGCTTGTGGTCTTGCTGATACCAATTCCAGTATTTTAGGCAGTGGTATTGGAACAACGCTGCCAATAAATAGTTATCCAGTGGTTTTGATTTAGGGAGAAAAATTCAGTTGCAAGTTCATCCTTGCACCTGTGGGTGCTTTTTTGATTAGTTTTGCAACACACCACATTTTGGTTCTCTTAAGAGGAAAAAGTGACGTTATTTATGTGAATTGATTGTGTGCCACAACGTTTAACATAATAGTTACTGGCATCTGGGGCAACATTTTCACCTTTTTACAAATACCACAAGGGATACTTGTGTGCATTCTGTTACACTGAATGTGTTTGGGGTTTTTCAGAGATAGGGTATAGTCATGTGAGTGTTCATGTGAAGTTATGTGAATGCTGATCTTTGCACTAGTCTTTGGCACCTTATTAGGTGGGATCATTTTACATCATGAAAAGATTATGTGAGTTGAGGCGTGAAACTCACAGAAAGGATATGGTTGAGTATCTGCAGAATTCCTGTTTGAACATTTCAAGATGCTACAGTAACAGTAAGTTATAAAAAATATTTCTGTGATGGTTGCAAAGCTCCAGCGCCAAATTTGCATAAAATGAAGTAGTAGTATGTTTTTTCCACATTATGCCCCACCATTTCCTCCCCTCAATATCCCAGTGTGTTTTGGTTCCTGAGCTGTAAAATTTCTAATCTGACATGGGATTTGATTGACATGTTTTAGATGTATTTTTGTTCTCAGATACATTACTGATCTTCCCTTCGTCTTTATGCTTTTTTATGCCCAGATAAATGAGTTAAGCCATGTTCAGATTCCCATCATGCTCATGCCAGATGACTTCAAGGCCTATTCGAAGATCAAAGTGGACAACCACCTCTTCAACAAGTAAGGTCTTTCTAAGTATTTCATATGATTGCAATGTTGACACTGTTAAATATATATTTATAATTTTCAAAGTTCTTCAATATATTCTTTAGGAGATGGAGCATCTCAAACACCATGCCACTTGTGTTTTCTGATTTTTGTACAGGGAGAACATGCCCAGCCATTTCAAGTTCAAGGAGTACTGCCCTCTGGTGTTTCGAAACCTCAGAGAGAGGTTTGGCATTGATGATCAGGACTTCTTGGTATGAAAATCCAAACAACATTACACTTATTTCTGAGTCGCAAATCCTTTTTTTTTTTTTTTTTTTGGTTATGCTTTGTGTTATGAGATTATTTTGAATTGCCACATGAGATTGCCAGCTCTTAGGGACAGTCAGATGATTTTATTTTACAGGCAAAACATTATCCTTAAATGGATATGATATTTATGTATCTGATAAACATGACCACCTGATGCACCAAGCAGGCTGAAACACTGGCAAACAAATTGGATCACACACTTAACTATTAAAATGTTACTTTATTGCAATTTTTCCTTTCCATCTTTTGTTTCAGCTCACTCCTTCCTTAACTTTCCACTCTTACATAGTAAATCCCCACTCCTAGTGCAGGCAATGAGTTGGCAGTATTTTGAGGTCATTGTGTCCCAGCTTAGTGCAGCTGTCCTTCTTGCATGTTTACATTAGGGTTCGGCTGGCTGCAGTGAGTGGGCAGTTGGGGGTGTTAAGACACTGGCCAGTGCAAAGGAATGTCATGACATTCTCAACATTGAACTCCTTTCCTACATTAGGCACCAGTCACATTGTGAATGTGAGTTTATTGGTTTGCATTTGCCCTTGCTCTAAAACCAGGCTGGCTAGCATTATTCTCTAATTATAATGGTAATATTCCTCATTACAGTCGATGGGTACCATCAGCTGCAGGCCTTCTCTTTTGAAGACATGCAGCAGTGTTAGTTTTAATGAGCAATTCTAGTAGTATTAAATTAAACTTTGGCAGTGGGTAACTGAAGTGCAAACAGATTAACCCTTTTCCCCTACATTATGATTAATGCATGGTGGAGAAAATGACTAACTAAAACCAAAATATTAGGTTGAAAGCTTTTAATCTGTGCCAGCCTCAGGCTAAGGGCCTCTTAAACATTTTCCGCCTGTGACACAAACCACTTCAATCTTATACCAGGACCTGGACCTGTAAATAGTCCTTTACATTCTTTTTAAGATCCTCCAGAAACAAGACTTCAACCAATTTTAGGTCCAAACACAATAAAGAAATGTGGCTTAACAGTTGGTTTAGGTTTAAAGGTTAGTCCTCACTTTGCAACACAAGCAAAAGATGCTATGTCTGGAAGAGGGGAGAGCAAACTGAGGGCACAGGACATGAGGAATTCTTGCAGAATGAGGCATTGAGCCAGGGGTGTTGGATCATGTTACTTTTGAGCTCCAAAGTCTGGGCAGCAGCTGTTTGCGTCTGTGTGTAGGTCTGGACAGGCAGCAGGAGTAAAGGTCAGAACCCCACATGTTTAGACTGGTGACTGGAAGGTGGTCAGACAACACAGTGGTAGATGCTGTATTGTGGGATCCATTCAAATACACTACGAGAGCTAAAGCAGCTATTCTAACATAAGATGGCAATAAAGGCCCCAACTCATAATACAATAAGCTAAGAAAACTAAAATGTTTTCTGTGGTTTTGGTGACAGACTATTCGAGAGAGTAAAACTGAAGTAATGAGTTCATCATTTTGGTTTTCTGAATGCAGTGCAAAAGATGAACGTGTTGCCAAAATGTCAAGAAGACAAGCTGATCATATCTCACGGTGTAGATTCTGATAAACATGATCTTGATTTGTCCGTCTGTTCTTGCTCCATATGTTTGCAGAACTCTCTGACACGCAGTGCTCCCCTGAACAGTGAGGCCCAGGGACGGAGCGGAGCCCGCTTCCATACCTCTTATGACAAGCGCTACGTTATCAAGACCATCAGCAGTGAGGATGTTGCTGAGATGCATAACATTCTAAAGAAATACCACCAGGTGATAACATCTCTATCTGTAGAACACTCAAGTACCTCTCTTAGAGGGATCACAGGACTTCAGAGACACTTGAGAGCTTGTACCAAATTGGACTACATTATAAACACAAATGCAGAAGTTTAATTTCAATCTACCACTCAGGCCTGCAGCACACACAAGTCAAACACTTTTTACCCAGTGTCAACATTGACTGTGAGATCTTAAAACTTTTGTTTGCCTTTTGATTTTGGACTGACTAAATGTCAAAAAGTGTCAGGGTACAGATTGATATGATTTCCCAGGACAACTCTTGTAGTAGGTTAGAATTCGATCTGTTTATCACCATACAGTTGAACACGAGTGAGTTAGTCATAGGTTTTATAAACCTTTCTCTATTTCTCACAGTCTCCACCCTTAAGACATGTAGTAAGTAAGTATATTGTGACTATAAGGGGGCCATAAACTGATATTCCTCACTCTCTTTTGGTAGTTCATCGTGGAGTGCCATGGCAACACGCTGCTGCCTCAATTTCTGGGGATGTACAGGCTCACTGTGGATGGAGATGAGACCTACATGATTGTTACACGCAATGTCTTCTCTCACCGGCTTTCCGTCTACAAAAAATATGATCTCAAGGTAGGGGGAGAAATATTTTTAAAAGAAAAAGTGATCAGAAAGGACACTGATATTAGATTATGTCATTCTGATCAATAGCTGCACTACACTGCTCATTGTTTTAGGGACCTGTTTTTACTGATCATCTGAACTTTTGGTTCAAGAATAATTTGATATTGTTCATTCCCAAGACTAGCCTGCTTGTAGTACAAATGTTTTATAAATTGTCACATAGAAATGAATCCTCTAAAAAATATTTTGTGACTATACATAATGTTTGATTGTATTTTTGAGATGGCAGACATTATCCATCAGGTAATGCTAGTCCAGAAACAGGCTTTAGGTAGCCAGTCCCAGGGCAGAGTGAAGCTGTTTTAAGCTGTTTTAAGACATTATGCTGTGTGTGACTTATTGGATTACCCTCTATATTAAACATGCACAGGGTAATGGATTTCTGCAGGAATGAGTTAGTTGAGGAAAGATTAAAGTAAGACTTTCCAGTGCTTCCATTAACAACTAGGTTTTGGTGAGTAATTTCCTTTCTTTTGTTTCCAGGGTTCCACTGTTGCAAGAGAGGCCAGCGACAAGGAGAAGGTACAGTCAGCTGTTGTGAGCCAGGATACACAGTTATACATACCCACAATTTAATCCTCAGCGCAGGCAGGACCTCTTAGCCTTTACTCAGTACTTTGAAGAAGCAATAATAGTAGTAATAATGATAAGAATAATAATGATAATAATAATAATAATCACAATAATAATAATGCTTTTAAACAAAGTATATTTACTAGTACATCAAAAGTAACAAGACTGTCCACACTGCCAGCCGTTCTTAAAGCATCAGAACTGATGTCTTACAAATGTATCAATCCACACCGACACCACATTGTTCCATGTCATTGTTAAACCATTTTTAATGCCCTTTTTAAAGTCTCTTTTATTTGTGCACTCAACATAGTAAAGTCCAACTTTAAATTTGTTGTGAAGTAAATAAAACAAGTGGTGTCAGTAAACATAAACAATGCCCATTTCCTTCTTTTATTAGTTTTCACGTAGCTCAGTGGAAAACTATTTCTGTCCATTAGACAGGCTGGTGTCCTTTTAGCACATCAGGAGGTGCGTTGCTAAAAGTGACAGTGGGTTCTGATGACAGTGGAGGTCGGAGTCAGTGTGGATTGAACAGATGGACACATTGCAATTGCACACCACTAAAGGCTTGATACTGGTGTCATTTTTCATGTAAGGAGCAAGGGCAAATCATGAAGGTTGTTTTTTTTTTTTTTTACAGATACACAAAACATGAATATTATAAAATGTTCAGTATTCTGACTGAACACCATGCCAATTAAAAGCCTTGTGGACGATTATTGAATGAGAGAGAGAGAAACTGTGTTTCCAGTGGTTCCAATAACCACCACAGCTTTAAACGATTCTAGGGCTACTGTCATCACCCAACAAGCCCAACAAACACAGCTTCAGTGACAGCTTTTGTTTCCTTTTGGGTGGGGATGACAGTAGCAAATAATCATCTCCTTCAGTTAGCACCTACTTCATCACCCCATTTCCCTTTCTAGCCCCTGCACGCTATTTGTGTCTCTTTAATTTGCTTCATCCCCTCTAACCTCGCTTCTGCTGTTCCATTAGTTCCCCTGCTTGCTGTCTGTGTGTGAAAGATTGAGGGTTATGTGTGTCTGGAATATATGTTTAGATATTTATTCAATCAGATGTGTCATGATTTTGAGTAGTCCTGTGTATGATGTGTTTTCTGTCAAGCTCTGTGTGCGCGTGTGAGCAGTATATTCAAGTGCTATAAGAGCTTTAGTGTGAATGATGGTGATGGAAATGTGGCTGTTTGTGTGAGACTGGCTGTTTTTTGAGTTTTTGGTTCTTGGCCGCTAAAATTGTGACAGGCCGATGGTTCATTGTGCTTCCTGTTAAAATTGTATTGGGTAATGATTTTCTATAAACGCTATACATAAAAGGCTTTGACTTGTGAGTGATGGAAGTTGCTGACAGTGTCTTTGAACACTGTGAATTTGGAGTACTCTTTGTTTGAACTGTCAGCCCAGCAGTATTGGAACGGGATAGTTGTCCAAGGTTATTTTTCATTGCATGTCTCCATGTGTCACATTGCAAAGCTTCATCTGACCATGAGAAAGGTTTTTATATGAGTGTCACTGTTTTGACCAAGAGGGGTTTGAACTTTCCAGCTGGTTTTTACAAGGTCTTAACCGTTGGGCACCCTTCAGTGAGGCATGGAAGACTTAAGGGAATCCCCAAACTAAATATAGCCTAGTGTAAATGGAAGAAGAAACAAAACGTTATTGGGGTTAAAGTGAGGGGTTAAATGAGTGGAAAAACAAAGCTGCTGTGGATTTACCACTCATGTGAGCCTACTGTGTGACTCTAGCTGTGTGTGAAACATCACACATAGTCGAGCAATAGAAATTAAGAAGCATCACGGTGCATTTTGCCAAACTGACATGAACGAAGATTATTTGCCATCATACCCATCAGTGAAATCCAACTAATACATTAAGCTTCATAAAGTTTCAATAGCTAGAAGCTATTCACTGTTTCTGCTTAGGATGTTATCTCATATATACTTTTGAATGTGCATATGTCTCAAGACACCAACTAAGGTCCAGAGGACCATGATCTAACAATGGACATGCTGGTTTCTCCATATGAAACGCATCTGTACATGCACTCAAATACAGACATGCCTAAAATTATGTTTGTTACCCAATACAAGTGCTCAGTGGCAACAAATACATGTTTCCTTTAAAAAAGTTATTCTCTGGTTGAAGTCCAATATGTAAGCACACACACTGCAGTTGGCCTGTAAAATGAGGAACAGCGTGCATCATGCCAAATGAAAGAAGAAAGAAAAGTGTTTTGTTCAGAAGGTACAGAGTGTGTGTGTACAAAATTGCATCACACACACACAAACAACAAGCACGGCAAGGTTCTCTCCTGATTGCATGACCGTCTCCCTTTCATGCATGCGTCTGCATGATATATGATGTTTTTTCTGCATCTTTTTTCAAGTTACGTTATCTCTAACACATTCCGATGTGTATGAACACCAGCCCCATTCTGTTGCACATTGTGGACATGTTCTTTTCTACCCACATATGACATGTATTTTTCTTTTCATTAAATACATTTTTAGGTTGTAGCTGCTGTCTCAGGTTCTGACTTTCAAACAGCAACAATTGGCTTCCTGGCAGATGTTCTGCATTTTACCAAGCAGATGATCAGTGGGTTTAAGCATTCTTTTTTCTTTTTTTTTTTTTTTAACTCTTAAATGATCTTGACTAAAGCCCCAACTAGGTATATTATGTCTTACTTGAGCCCTTCGAATCATACGTCATGTTCCTTTATTTGTGGTTAACCACAAAAAAACCTGTCCATGACCCACTACTAGAGGAGATGTGCAATCGCTGTATTTATGTTACCTGGAGACAGTAGAGGTTGTGTTTGTATGTTATTAGGTAGCTACTGGCCCTTGGTATGTGGAATACCACCTGTCTCCACTAGGTCTCTATTCAGTAGCTATCTGCCACAGTTGTTTAGTCGGTTTTTGTTTACTCACCTCTTTTTCCTCATGCCAGCACAAGCTGGCATCTTCTGGTGCAGTCCCATGGCATTAATCTGTCAGGATGAGTGTGAACTGCATAGATATTTTAGTAGTAGCCCCATATCCAGTAATTGTAAGCCCTTAGAAATAGCACTACACTTGAATAGATGCTTTGCAGTATACAGGTTAATATGCATATTAGTACAGTTGTTTCCTTGCTCATTGTAGTTCCAGCTCCCATCTTCCTTATAGTAGCACTTCGTTTCTCTACCAGGCATTTATGGCAGGAAACAGTCATAATACCAGTGAAGCCAGACCAAGAATATAACAGTAACGCTCTATATTAAGCTCCTTGTAATGAGCATCAGTTAATAGCTATAAAGACCCTTATAAGTCCCTATATGATGCTTATTATCAAGACTATGTAGTGTTAATAGAATAATGAGCAAGTTTATTGCTAGATTATAAAACATTTATAAGGAATAGCATAAAAAAACACTTAATAGCGGCATGATAATGTCAATGAAAGCCTTTTGAGTTTAACAATAAAATGATGGGTAAGTTTTGTTATTATAAACAATTATTACAAAACACATAAGGCTTTTATTAACATAAACTTAATCAGTTTATAAACATTTTCATATTTTTGTGAGAATAGTATAGTTGTCTTATAGTCTAACAATAAATACATGCATGATGCAATTAACGCTTTTAGTCTTTTTATAGTTAATAAGCATCTCATGGACTTATTAACTATTAACTAACACTTATTACAAGGACTTAATTATAAAGCATTATCTATATAACTCTTATATTTAAACATTTAGGAATCATTTTTAGGGACAGAGTCTGAATCCAACTGAATTACTAAACCACTAGCATGGAAATGGTATGACAGCAAAAATCTTAACACTTACGTCGTCATTGGATGAATCTGTTGGACACTGATAAACACGTTGTTGACCCAGATGTAAAGACATCAGAGGATTATAAACATCCAGACTGGTCGTACAGCTCGTTCGCGTTCATGCCCTTTCCAACCCTCTACCAATTTGAAGAAAAAAACAACTGTGTTCTGTTACATTTTAAACACTTTGCCTTTACTTCCAACTTCCTTCCTCCCTTCCTCTCTCCTTTCTTCTCTCCTCTCCTCCACCCCTACCGTCCCTACCCTCGCTCCCCCTTTTCTAGCAGCCGCCCCAACCAGAGGATGTGCCCCCGCGGCCCAAATCTGGTAACGTTCAGCAAAGGCTGCAAACACTGCGGATTGCCACGCGCTTTTACTGCGCCATGAAACACGTAAGAGATGTAAGAGAACCAGGGCTCATATACCAGGCATGATCTATTAAACCAATCTTCTTTTATTGTTATTTTTTGTACGGCCGAGCATTCCCGTTTCCTCGCCTTCTCTGAGCTGATATTCTGTTATTCCAAGGCCATATTTTGCACACTTTTCATCCATTTACAGTCACCTTTTGCTCAACGTGTCAGCCAGTTCAGTTTTGCCAGACAGTTTCTTTTTTGTTGTTGTTGTTGTTGCCACCATTCACTCAACGGAAACCATGCATCTGAAAGACTGGAGAGCGAGAGGCGGAAGAGTAAAGTTGGTGGCATGAACTGGAAGGAGAGACTGCATGGTCAAAATGAAATTAAGGAAACAGATATGGGAACAGAAAGTACATACTTTTTTTACATTGCTGGAAATTATATTTTTTGCTGTCTCAGAATTTCTTCATTTTGTTTTTAGAAGTCACTGTCTGAAAGTCTGTTACAAACCGACTTACACAAAATCTTTCTATGTTCTGCAGTAGAAAGTGAGCACACATTTTGATTTGTCTTCTAAATCAGTGAAACATAGTTTTTCTGAAGGGTTTTAGGATTGCAGATAATATTTCCTGGCTCGGTGTCGTGCACCCCGCTGCAGCCTTTGTTTTGTGAAATAGAGTATATCTGGCAGTTGGTGAGTAGGTGCCACGGGACATTAGTTAATAGCTAGTCCAAGAGATAAATCAGGTTTTCTAGGTGTTTTTTTTTGTTTGTTTGTTTTTTTTTAAAGTTAAAGCTGTATAGTATTCCCAAATGCAATGAGATTCAATGTCTTTTTGATTACCACAGCTTCCTGAAATAATAAGCGTTTTGTAAGCAGTTAGTGTTGTCGCATTGTTACCAGTGTCCCAGTTTTTAGTTTGTTTCTAGTTTTTCAGGGGATTTTATTTTCAAGTCCAGCATATGACAGCCATCATGGTTTTATATAACTGTAGCTGCTTTTAGTGTAGAGGCAGCAATAATCTGGATATTAAAGGCACTATCTGGCAAATGAATTAACTTGCAGACCAAACAGTTTTTGTATTGTTTATGTCCAGTTTACATACTCTCAAACTGTTTTGTTTCCAAGAGCAAGTTGTTATCACAACAAGTTGTTATGCACAAATAATGGTAAACAAAGCTTATACTCTGTGTTCCCCTATAACGATATGAAGTGATTTGTAACTGGAGTTTTGACAGTAACTGATTACTGAGTGCTGATAAACAGTCCAGAGGAATTCTGCTATTTGTAAAAGTCAGAGCTCATAATTTATAAAACCGCGTATCTCAAATCCTTCAAAGAGGCAAACCTTTGTCCTTCTGACACAGCAAGACATCAGTGTTGTCAAAAGACCAAGATCCGTTTTCCAACCAGACGGCAGAACGAAAGAGAAATGAGATTCATTTCTTTTTGAGGACAGGGAGAAACTCACCTGTCACACAGCTTTACAAGGCTCATCGGCAACTCACCCTTTCTTCCTGCCTCTAATGTATCTTTCTGTTTTTCTACTTACTGCCACAATATAGTGAACCAGCCAGGAGTCAGACACATGTCATTGTAGTAACAGAAAATCTATAACAGGCCAACTGAAAGAACCCTATGCATGACTGTGAAGAGACATAAGATGTAATGAAGCGGTTAGAAAGACTGAGAATGTGTGAGATGGAAATAAACGACAGTTGAATATGAAAGCTTAGAGAGATGGATGAATGTAAAGGCTGAGGTGTCAGTTTAGGTGACAGGCCCGCGTAGTGCTGTCAGGTTATCTTCACTTTTTGCTGTCAGACTTATGTTGCGTTCTCATTAACTTTTTATGTTGCATCTTTTATCCAGTCTAACAAGTTGTACATCCCATATACAGCAAATTGGAGGTCTATGTCTGTATATATATGTGCTCAAGTGTCCTATCTTGTGATATGTATTTTTGTCTTCGTCTGTGTAAAGGTCTAATATGTATGTGTATGTATGTGTGTCAGTGTGTGCTGTCTGAGCTCATTCTAGTGCTACAGAGTGCTGTTGTGTTGCTGCTCTTCTCCTGCTGCCATAGAAACACCGTAGTAGCTAAACTGCTACTGCTGCCCTGTTACCACATTTCCTGCTTTCTTTTTCCTCTGTGACTCAGAACTAGGCCTCCTGTCCCTCCTCACATAACACCTCTTCCCCCTACGGGCTGCTGGCAGTTCTGCAGCAGCCAGTTTAAGAAGGAAATTAATCCCAGTAGATAGACACTTAAATAGACACTGCTTGTCAGCTGAACGGTGAGAGGCCGTCAAAAAGATACAGTACGCTGGCTTGAGATAATTATCTAAAAAGTTTATATTGGATACAGAACATAATCTGGTTTCAAAGACGCATCAGTGCACAGTGTTTGTTTGATCTGTCTCAGGTAGGCATGCTTTTCAGAGCCCATCCCAGTGCCAACATGGACGCTTCATGGCTTTATTTTCATGACAAAAAGTGTATGGATCTACCAGATGCATTTAAAAAGCTTTCCTCGCATCTGTGCATTGTACCACCAAAAAGTGTTAACGAGAAGTACGAAATTTCATCGTGAACAATATGGAAAACATGCGAATCGATGCATCGGATGGATCTGTGCCCTACTGTTAGCATGCTGCATGTACTCTTTTACACAGTCAGATCACTTTAAAAGAGGTCAGCCGTGGTTTGGACAGACTGCCTGCGCTTTGTTAGCCAACTTTTTGTTTTTTTATACCACAAATAACAGTTGTATTTGGCTAAATGAAACAGGCTTACCTAACAAACCACAGGCTCAAAGCCTCATTTATATCAAAGTGGTATTTCAACATGCAGGATTGTCTTGTCAGGCTAAAACCAGCAGCTGACTTGACTAGTGACTGAGATTAGAATTAATCTTTGTCGTCATGCATTTTGAAATACCTCTCGATTGCAGTTGAAGAAGACAGGTATATGCTATCTGTTAGTCCTGTGTAATGATATGCACAGTATGGTACAGTAGTATTCTGGGGGAAAGGATGATGAATACTGATGCTGGTGTCATCACTTTCAGTAAACCATTTCTTTCTAGTCAATTTCTGACCTTTTAACGTAAATGTATCTATCGATATTCAATGATATCAACTTAGTATGATTGGATAGAGTGATATTTATGGACTCATCTTCTAAAGCACTTGATATGAGCACCAGAATTCTGTCACAGTTCTGCCCAGGTCTGCCGCCTACACTACCGTGCCACTCAGGTCTGAACAGTCTAGTGTTGTGGTTTTGACTGTTGTTTATTTGGTCGCTAATCTCACATAATAATGGGCAGGCCAAGGAGCTGCCCACCTACAAGGACAATGACTTCATCAATGATGGGCAGAAGATCCACATTGACGGGGAGAACAAGAAAATGTTCCTGGAGAAGCTCAGGAAAGATGTGGAGGTAGGTCTTAACAATGAGATGTGACAGAATAAAAAAACCTTTCCATCTGTGTCAGTCCTTACTGTCTGTATTAATATATTCTCTTTCTCTGGCTCCTCCTCTCTACCCTTTCCCATCTCTGTCCTCCTCTCGTCCTCTCACTTACTTTTATTTCATCTCCTGTCCTCCCGTCTTCCGTCATCCTCAGTTCCTGGCCCAGCTGAAGCTCATGGACTACAGTCTGCTGGTGGGGATCCACGATGTTGAGCGAGCAGAGCAGGAGGAGGTGGAGAGCGAGGACAATGAGGCTGAGGAGGAGGGCGAGAGCGATGGAGGGGGCATCGGAACACCCCCTGACAGTCCCAGCAATACCCTGGACAGCAACAAGCCTCTGTCACCTGGGGAGTTTGATCCCACCATTGACGTCTACGCCATCAAAAGCAATGAAAGTGAGCAGCCAATTGCATGTGTAGTACCATACAAACTTTGCATAATATTAAATGTAGTACTGAGGGCTCCCCCTACTGGATTTTTGTAGTCCTTATTCCAGTTCTCAAACCTGTCAAAAATATCTAAAGCAATTTGTTCTTCTTATTTAACAGTACTTGATTTACATGATTCACGGTGCATTTGTTTTAAATCACAGCTGCTCCCAGGAAGGAGGTGTACTTCATGGCTGTCATAGATATCCTTCAGCATTATGACGCCAAGAAGAAAGCTGCCCACGCCGCCAAGACTGTCAAGCATGGGGTATGTTCATTACAAACCGTGGTTCTCTTACTCATCATTGTGTATTATACTCAAAATTAAATTGTCACTGGTATATTTTTATATAGAAAGCCATACAGGGCAAACTTCCCATTGTTAAATTTGGAAAGAAAGATTTTAGGTTTTCGGCACCCACTGCTTGGAGCAATCAACAGACTGAGATTAAACTTCAAAATATTTACCACTGATCAGTTTTAAAAATTATAGTGAAATCTATTGAGTCTGTTTTGTCTGTGTGAATATTCTAGAACATCTAGTGTTTTTTTCTTACTTTACTGTAACCCTTTGTTGCTATCATTCTGGGCCAGGTCTCCCTTGTAAAATAAGAAATGTGATCTCAGTTGGACTCACCTGGTTTTATGAAGGCTAAATACATGTATAGACAATTGTAGCTGCATGCCGGAGCTATTTAAAGAGGTGTTGATGTAAATCTTTACATGTAAATGTCTGAAAAAAAAACACAAAAAAAACCTAGACCTTTGTTGAATATATTGTTGAGCTATAAATACCAAATGTTTGCAACAATGATTAAACACAGAGAAACATAACATTGATCAAGGTAAGGGGACAACCTGACACTATGAATGGTGAGTCGGAGGAGGAGGAAGGAAGCCAGTGCACATGACTAAACATACGTGAATAAAACTTCATTTCTACCTGAGTCTCATAGATACATTTTCATCAGCAGTCAAGGTTGTCAAACAAAAATGACCACAACTCCCATAATCCCACGCTACTTTCTCTTTTGTACTGTTTTGATTTAGAGACTCTTTGCAGCAGAAATGATACTCTGTGTTAAATTGGTTCTGTTCAGCAAACGATGTACGTTGTGAATGACAGTCGTCTGCATGTCCCTCCACAGGCCGGAGCAGAGATCTCCACGGTGAACCCAGAGCAGTACTCCAAGAGGTTTTACGATTTCATCACCACTATCCTGTCATAGCCTCCAGGAGCGACGGGAGGCACAGAGGCACATGGGGGAAAGGGAGGGCAAAAGGGGAGTAGGGCTGAGGAAGACAAGTGACGGAGAGAAGGAAAAAAACATCGAGAGGTTGAATTAATAAGGTGCTGTGATGGCTTTTTATCACTCTCCCTCATCCATTCTCCTCACCCCTCCCTGTTTGTCCCCCTCTCTGTCAGTGGGTTGCCACGCTCTGCAGCTAAAAACAAAACCATCATTCGTTTACATTTAACCTCTCCTCTGTTGAGTTTTGTTCATGTGTTACTTTGGATGATAAGGGTGTTGAAAGCAAGTGTCCAAGTCATTACGTTTTGTTTTTTTTTTATATTATTTGTTTTGTCCGTATGGCTGTTTATGTGGGAATATGGCTTTTTTATTGCCCTCTAATACAACACCCAGAGCCCTGCATTTTTTTTATTTTATTTTGATGTTTGTATTTGGGTTTCCCTTACAAAGTTGCAGGGGAGGTGGGGTGGAGGGTATGGTGTGAATAGCGAAAGGTCAAGGGGAGTGTAGAGGTCAGATTGCGGCACCAAGTGAGGTCCCTCTTGCATAAAGAAGGTTTAACAGGAAACTTTATGTTGAGCCTTGACTAATGCAATTGCTTCATTTCAGGAAGTAGGAAGCAGTCTTCCAATAGGGCAAGAGCCAGACTCCCTACCCGAATGCTCGACAAGTACTCAGCCAAACAAAATCTTCCTATTTGGGTCCCTCCTCCATCACTCACGCTTTATATGCCTCCCCCTCCCGCTTCCCCTTCGTGTACAGTTTCAGGTTATCCTCTTTCCACATACCCAAACACTTCTCATCAGCTGAGATGAGTTCACTTGTTGCAGTAAATTATAACGCTTGTTTCCAGCGCTAGTTGCACCTCAGTGGTTGTCGGTGCTTTGTCCCTTTTTGCTTTGTCGTGGTTAAGAATGATTAAGGGAAGGACCTTTTTAAATGAGAAGAGGCATGATTCGAGCATACTCTGAATACATTGGGCATTGTTGTAATGTAGGCCTGGTTTCTGTTCCCGTGGCAGGGAAAGACCCAGAAGTCCTTTGTGGCTATAGTGATTATGTCCTTGTTATATCTTTGTTAAAAAAAAAAAAAAGGGTGTCACATTAAAACATCAGCAGCCCTTAACTTTCTGTTGCCATCAGCACCTTATGAGTAAAAATCAAACATGTTGCACTTTTATTTGTTATTAGAGGTTAGAAGCTCTTCTCTTCTGTTACATGCGCTGCAACAAAGAGGAAATGGAACTCTGAATCTTTAGAGGCCTGATCTCAGATCTTCCGCCATTTTTCACCCACGGGTGCCACTTCCTGCAGGGGTTGGTTTGGAAGAATTTACTGCAATATTCAATGAGGAAAGTGGATGAGTTCTGTTTACAGGGCTTTTGTAAACTAACCTTACCAATCCCTCTTTGAAGTGCTCCATGCTGGCAATGTGGTGGCGGGTTTTGGGGGCCAGGCAACAGTGTGCTTGCTTGTGCGTTCAGGGCAGACAGAAGACTGTTTACCTCCAGCATCGTACCAGCACACACCCAGTGATGGCGATGTGTGTGTCAGTGTTTAAACGTTGTCAAGGGAGAGGGTTGGGAAAAGAAAGGGGTGGAGGGAGGCGGGGAAGATAACTTCATCATTCTCTTCTCTGACCTAGCCTGAGTTTGTTATTCATCATTGTGTGTGTTGTTATTGTTGACATTTTTTTTAAAAGGTGGTTTATCTGTGTTTGAATTTGGCGGTTTTATGAATTTATGTGGTAATAATTTCTGTTTCTGTTTGACTGTTTTTTTTTTCAATTTTGTATATTTTGCACAAGAGGAAAGGAACCAAATGTTACGAACACAACCCCAATTAGTTGATACGGTCTTAACAAGGGAAATGCAATATACTCGTATGTAAGTGAGAAAAAGCTGTTGTGCGTGTGACGTTGTGTATCACTTGTGGATAACCTACTTTAACAAGTAAAGTCGTCCTCCTTGACTATTCTAACCCATGCAAAAAGCTTCCATCACAATATGTTTGTTTAGATATCATAGATTATATTCACATTTATATTTTTACATTGGATTTTAGTCATGAAATGTAGTTGTATTTAAAAAAACAAAAAACAAAAAAGGAGCCACCCTTAGGAATGAATGATGGTGCTGTGGTAAATGAAGAATGATACTGCTTGAATTTATACAATGCTTACTATAGATGTAACTAAAGAAAAAAAAGGTCATAAAAAATTGCATGTCACCGGACTAAGTTTCCTTTTCCCTCTCTAGTCTGTGTTGTTGGCTGTTCAGGTTCTCGTCGTGTCCCTACACTTTAACCAGATTCATGAGCTGTTCAGCATAAAAAAGTTTCCCCTGCCATGCTTTAAATAACTGTTTTTCATTGTATACACTGTGCAAGATGTGTGCCTTTATACTCCAAAATTATTTAATTTTATATTTTGTAATCTTTTTTTAAAACAAAGGTAAAAAGGTTATTTTAATAATAGGGTGTTTTCTTTAACATGCATCGTTTCCCACTTTATTTTCGACCCCTCCTGACTCCGACCTCCCTCCACCCCTTGACACCTTTGTATTTAGCTTCAGTCAGTTAAACAAAACCATGCTAATGATTGTGTTTTAACCGACAAACAAAAAAAAAAAGAAGAAGAAAGAAAGTGAACAGCTGTCTTAAATTTTGGTGGATTCAGTTCTGTAAATTCAGATCCATCATTCTGATCATTCGGTGTGTACAGGCGTCCCATTCCTCCACCTTCTCTGATATTAACCCCCCTGTTCATTTCACGCTGGTCCTGCCTTTATAAAGAACGTGCGTGTGTGTGTGGAAGTGCATCGTGGAACGTGCGTGTGTCGTGATTGTGTTTTGTTGTGCTAGTTCTCCCCATTCCGACAGCATCTTCATCACCACTTAACTGCAGATATTGGTCGCATTTCAGGAATGTGATTTTTTTTGGGGGGGGGGTCCAAAATTTCACTTTAATGCTTCTTCATTCGTGAAACAGGTTTCTGTTTTCTTGCTTCCATCTCTTTTTGTGTAACCCAGATCACGTGCGTGTTTATCAGGGAGGTTATAGTTCATCCTGAGTCATTGAATAGTTGATATTTCTGTGTTCTTTCACTATTAATGGGCTGTTTTGTTTCTATTGTCACGTAGCTCATATTGTACATATTGTGTCATACAGAAAACAGGGACTGAGGGGATCCTCTTCTAGTATGCTTTGCTCTGGTCGGCCCTGGAGGCTTCCCCTCTTAGTTACACAAATAGAAAACAGAGCAGTGCATGCTGGGAGAGTGATTTTTCTTCAGCTTTGTTTTGGGAAGATGAACTCTGAATCTCCATGCGAGGAAGGCGGTGACGACGGCGGACTTTAACAGATGCAAATTAAAGACAATAAAAAACACGCGCGCCCTGCTGCTGTACCGTAAAATGAATCCTATGCTTTTGTGACTTCTCTCATGAATGAGCTCCTTCACCCATCAGTCAACCTGCTGCCACTGTTAACTTGCCAAAAGCATCTTTCAGCAGCCAGAACTACCCCACATGAGCTTGAAGAACATTGTGTATCGTAAAAATGTGTCCGTTTGAACAGTAATTGTTTTTGTTTGTTTGTTTTTTAACGTGTACTGGGAGATGGAGTGTCCAGAATTCTGGGAAACAGCCCCTGAGTTCATGTGATATATCAAGTGTTAAGGGAAATTAGATTTGACAAGGAGGCCGGGCGAGATCTGCAGAGCAGGAAACATTTCCTCTGGCTCTCAAGATTTTAAAATCAACAGATCTTTGGAATTTTGAGGCATGTGGGAGGTGAACACTCACCGGGCCGGGAAACGTCCCCCCTCCTGCTGATCGAGCTCCGGTCTCACAACAGTCCTGAGTCCTTTTTTAAAACTACACACCTAAAAAGACTTAAGCATCGGTTGCAGCGTTACTGTGTGCGTGTGTATGTGTGAGTGTGTGTTTGTGCATTGCTGTCTCACAACAGTTGGTGAGAGTTCCCTTTCAGTGGCAGAGAGGCCAAAATGTTGATGTATGTTTATTGTTCTTCACATTTAATGATGATGATGATGATAATAATACACTCCATTCCATAAGCGTTCACTCAAACCAATTAAAGCACTTGTTCTGCTTAACTCAAAGTCTACCTCTGATGTTTTCCTCTTTGGTTCTTCACGATTCCATTTCTCACATGCATTCCTTCATTTGTTTAACACTCGTGCTCTATAGTTAAGATGACATGTTTCTTTCACATTAAAGAAATATTGTCTGTTGAAGAAAATGAACTTTGCATGATGGGTTGTCACAGTTTGTTTTTGCCAAGACAACTAGAGGCGTTGTTTGTTTTATTTGTGTCTAAAACTCAGTTAAACAATGCGCCGTTGCCACTGATACATGTCAACTAATATGTATTTATTTTGTTTATTTTATTTTGAACTGTCCCCACCATAAACTGAAAGAGGAGCCATAACGAAAGGTTTTGAAGAAGTGCTTATAATGGTATTTTTATTGGTTTGTTGGATCGTCATCATGAAAACAACAAAAACGCACACGAGCTCTATTTTCGCCTAATTGCAGTTATTACCAGAGATTTTTCTTTTATCTTTTTAAATCACCAATTTTATCCCCATCACTTTTTAAAAACATTATTAGTTAAAAATGTGCTGAAAATAGTTTTTAATAAGGCACGCTGACTTACAAACGAGATATAGTGACTTCTGATTCTCCATGTTGCGGTTATTTTCCTGCTGTGACCTCATCACGTCGCCTCAGATCGCATTATGTTCAAGAACATTTATTTTCTTGGTGCGAACCACCGCCTCTCAACACAAAGTGACGGCCGCGCATCCGAGGAAATATTCAGCCTTCCTCTCTAGATCGTATATAATGAGTATAATGTCTTCATCTCTGAAATGCGTCGTTTAAGCGGTTACATTCTGCAAAAATACATAAATAAATGAATAAGGTCTTGGCGCTTTGAACGGAGTCATGCATAATTTACACTTTGGGGAGCAGTGTGTAAAATGCAGTTTCTGTGATGGGACAGCTCAAACGCACAGATGAGGTAGAACACGGAGGACAATGTGTTTATGGAAAAAAACAAAATATCGTCAGTACTGCGTTTTGTTTTGTTTGTTTGGGGAAAAAAAAAAGCAACCATGTCAGATGTCACAAACAAATGAGAAACAAACGTTACCTAAAACTGGCTGGACTGTGGCGATTTTGTTTCTCGCGAGAAAAAAAAATCGCCAATGCTTTCATTTCATTATTATATCAGTATCCCATATTCATTATTCAAACTCAAATTCAAATGTCGTTCAACTAAATCAACTCCCATTTTGTTAAGCCTATTTCCCCCCCCCTTCCCAAAACGCCCCGGCTTGTAGGTTTACATTCACGAATTCCCCCTTTGATCGTTTTTATGCCCTGCACTTGAACACATCACCCCGACAGATGTGTGAACATAATCTGTGACTGACTGTGAAAGTATAGTTCGCTTTGCTTCCTGTTGCCACACACGCACCAACACTTTCCCACGAGTCATAGCTTCATAACATAATTTTTGTAAAATATACATGTGTATATATATATAACATGCCTTTGATGTCTAATTTCATGTTTTGATTTGAAAAACAGGTTCACACATTTTCATTCAGCATTAGAATAAATATTACCTCTTGTTCTAACAAGTTAAATATGTTCGTTAAATGTCAGTGTTAGGCTCCCAGGTGTGTGTGTGTGTGTGTGTGTGTGTGTGTATATATATATATATATATATATATATATATATATATATATATATATATATATATATATATATATATATATATATATATATATATATATATATATATATATATATATATAATATAAACTGTTTTTAAAAAATATATTCTCATGCAATATACTCAATTTCATTACATACCTAAATGTTTCTCTTTTTTTTACATATATATATCAAATCTAAATGTATTAAAATGTATTAAATAGAGGAAGTCAGGGGCAGATTTAATCCACCACACAGCAAAGGTTTACACTGCCCTGTATGAACGTAAAGTCAGATTTAAAAAAAATTTAAAAAAAAAAAAAAAAATGTAAGGAGCTGGTGCTGGTGCTGGTAGAGGTGGGGGTGGTGGCAGCTGCAGCCATAACATGCTCAGATCTCCACTGCTGTGAGAGGCGGAGGCTCATTTGCACCGTCAGTACAATGTGGAGAACAAGCGGAGACAAACCAGGCAGACAATAAACAAAGAGCGGCTCGCCATGTGCGCTGCAGCTGCTGTAACACACACACACACACACACACACACACACACACACACACACACACACACACACACACACACACACACACAGCTGACGTGCAATGAGCGGTCGCGGCCACCAGGGGGCAGTGCGACCCCTGCAAACTACAGCATTATCTCATATTAATTATTGTGTATGAATTATCAGTTTGCAATTGTAAGATAAAGATGCGCACGAGCTGAACCTGAAACACACAGGTTGAAATGGTGAGTTCCCAGCTTGCCTAAGTGCCGTTGAGCAGCAGAATACGAACACGGGGCTGGCTGCTGTGTCTGAACCTGACCTTTGACCTCTGTGTAGCAGGCATAAGAGAGTTTCTGTGAAATGGCTGTTATAAAGGAGGGCCGAGGTTGTTCCTCACATCAGAAGGGTGGGGTGCCATTTAAAGGTGCCACTCACGTTTTTGTTTTTTTGTTTTTTTTTTAATTAAATCTTGAGGATCTCTACTTCAACATGTAGTGATAATATTGGCAGACATGTCTCTCCTACTACACGATCACGCAAATATAACAGATTGAAAGCTATGTTTTGATACGATCATGCAAATTTACTGAAAAGACACATGCGCGTTAGCGTTTTAGCAGGAAGCTTGAAGTGACATCAGGCCGGCTGGTAGCTCTCTAACCGCTCCAGCAAGACGTCCGAGTATCCAGGGGAGTAGTACCTGGAACAACACACACACACACACAGAAAAATGTGTTTTATACATGAGAATATGGTGTCTTTCTTTTTAAATTGACTTTTTACAGACCCAGTTTAATCATTTTATTTGTATTGTTGTATTTGTGTATTTTAATTAGGGATATACTGATGTGAGTTTTTCAGGGCCAATCCTGGTACCGATAATTGGTCATCATTGATACAATTAACTGGCATTTGGAGGAGAGATACATTTGTAGTAAAATAAATAAATAAAGAAAAAGAAAAAGAAAAGAAAAATAAATAAGAAACAATAAATAAATAAAAGTAATCGTGGCAAGATTTAGAATAACCAGAGACAGAATGTAACAATGTAACAAATAGAATTTACTCAAATACTGTTCTGAAGTGTACTTATTTCCATTTTCTGCCACTTTGTATTTCCACATCTAATGTAAAATTGTTTCATTTTGTTTGATTTTTTTAAGGATTGTTTTAGCTGATATTTATAGGAAACGACAGGGAGGAATGAGGAAATACTCCCAAAAAACTTCAGTGAGTCATCACAGAGCTCTGGATGTCCTACATTTTTTTATGGTCATGTGGTCTGATCAGTCACTCTTAGATTACTGTTTATGCACATGTGTGTTTGTTTGTGTGTGTGGGGGGGGGGGGCACACCTGACTATTTCTTCAGGGAAACAGCTGTTGATGGCGTTGATGTGCTCCTGCAGAAGGGAGCCAGGCTCAGCTTGGATCTCTTGCACCTTCTTCAGCCCCCCGCTGGTGACGAACAGGCGGCGAGCCTTACTGTCATGCGGCAGCACCTGTGATGGCAGGAGGGACAGAGTTAGAAATCCGATATGAATCACAAAAATCTTTTTAAAAGCTGAAATGAATTGATTTGATTGAACTGATTTGTCATACTTGCTGTAGACTCACCCACTCACTCACCTTGCTGAACTGGCAGAGCACATGTTTGAGAATGTTGCTGGGAGCGTCGTAGAGGAGCGGCTCCAGACCTGGCAGGTAGGTGCACTTCTGCAGGATGCTCTTCAGAGCCTTCTTACACTTTAAAAGACGAGAGGAGGGAAGCCGACAGCCATTACAATCTGTCAACCTTCTTCTTCTTGTTCTTTTAGCTTTTTACCTTTTACCTTTGACACCAGCTCGCCTTTGACAGAAATCTCTTCAAATAGGGCTCTAAAAATTTAATCTTGTCGCCTTTTACTGCTCGCTAAGAACGCACCAAAGTGCCATTACTGACATCAGCTGTGTGTGCTTCACTGTAACTGTAGGCTGATAAATTATCCCCCAGGCACAATTTAATTACACAACTGACAGTGGTTGTTAGCCAAAAATACAAACTAGAAGTCCAGTTTTTCAAAGTAAAACACAAATAAACTATTAATGATTAATAATATCTAATTATAACAGTGCTCACTCAACTACTTTTTTTAAATTTTATTTTATTCTGACAATTATTTTCTACATGATTCAGTTGATTGCTTGGTTTGTAAAGATTCTTAAAAACAGTTTAATAATGTACATTTTTGTACATTAATCTCTAAATAATACATTTTTTGTAACTATATATGTATATACATTACAGTTATTTAAATAATCACCACAGCTGGAAGCATGAAATGTTTTTGCACTTAGGAATTATCAAAATTATAATTTAATTTTTTTATGTTTTTTGAGTGCAAAAAATCTTAATTTGTAAAGTAACTAAAGCTTTCAGACAGATGCAGTGGAGGAAAAATTACAATAATTAAGTATTTCTTTTATTTTTATTAACGTATTCCTCTGAACTGTGCTGGAGTAGAACTGTACAGCAGCATTTAAAAAACAGCCTTAATGTATAATACATATATATGTATATACCTCAGCTCTGTACTAGAATACAGTCCTATAAGTGGAGTTACACTCCACCACTGCTTACTTTGGCCTGCAGGTCCTCTGAGCTGCTGGCATCCATGTAGAGCTCCAGCAGTTTGGGCAGCAGGCTGGCTGTGGCCACCGCCTTGGCATGCTCTGGCGTGTGATGACCTATCTGACCGATGGACCAGACCGCAGCCGCCTTCATGTGATGTTCAGGCTCCTCGGACAGACACAGGGCCAGCTGGGGCACCCCCTGCAGGAGTGGAGGACACACAGCACAAGGGGACCAGCTCAGTTAACATGACCTACATACTGGACTTGATGGAGGGGGGGGGGGGGCTCTGGTTCTAGTGGCTTGTTGAGAAGAATAAGAGGAGAGATTGACACCTTGGAGAGAATGACAGCCATGGCGAGGTTCTCACTGTGAGTCGCAATGTATCCCAGCATCATGATCCCCGGCAGACGAAGGTTTCCGCGACAGTTGCCCAGATAGTCGATCACTGCCACCATGCCACCGCAGTTCACAATCACCTGGGACAGCTGGAAACACACACACACACACACACACACACACACAAACATTGCTTTATTTCTAGCCTTTTTATATGTGTGCCTTTAAGTGTGTGTTTCCTGACATACCTCTGGTGTGTGTTTCACCACCTCCCTCATCAGCGTGGAGACATTCTTCCTGACGTACTCATCTGGATCTCTGAGGCAGGTCACTGCTGCCGGGAGGATCTCCGCCTCGATCACCATCTCTGCCAGGCTGACCGAGTGCTTACTGATCTGACTGAGGGCGGCGAACACCTGCCTCTGGATGGAGACAAAAACAAGACTTCATTCACATTTTAGAAAACTGAACAGCTTCATGTTTGTGCATTTCACTGTTTTTGATTTGTAACTTTAACTAGTTTGAATCATGCATTTTATTTATTAAATTAAATTAATCTGACTGTAATAATTACAGAATCTACCTGTGGTCACAGTAGTTCTTTCAATTCAAATAGTTTTTAAGGATAGGTGCTGCTTTCTGTTCAAAATTCACCACTTTCTCGTCTGTTAGAAACTTGACTTGTACATGATTTTTTTTTTTTTTTTTTTTATTCTTTTGATAACACTGATAATCCATAATGTTTACTCAGAAATGATAAATTACTACAGTTTGTACTCAATAAAAAACATCCATAAGCACATGTTGAATTTAAGTCCATGATGAAGAATGTTTTGTAATCCTGACAAACTATTTTATACCATTTATTTTGAATAATATCATCTTGAGTCATGACAAAACTTTCTATATCACTTCACTGAATCCACAATTTATCAGATTAATTTCAAATGGGACAAAGGGGAAAGGGAAAGAATACACAGACAAAGGACAATGGCATGACATAAAGCCCAATAGAAACCATCAAGATGAGATTTAAATATAGTCCAAATATAAATATGAAAAAAAAAAATCATACGTCTGATCAAAATATTCTTCAAAAATCTTTTATAATAAATAATGATATTTTTAATGATCAAAATAATAATAATAGGTTACAGGAATATTAAACATGCATATCCCAGGTATTAAGAAACTAATTTGCAACATTATTTCAAAGTTTGTCCTGTTAATGCTCTCCAGAATTAAATGTATGTTGTTCTCTAGAGCAAGAGATAAATGTAGCAAAAACTTGTGTACATTCACTGTGGAAATATTTAATATTGAAAGAGTTACAGTACATAAATACCTCAAACTGTATCAAATCTCATCAACAAATTACTTTTAAAAAAAATTGTCTTCTTATCTGAATGCAGCACTGACATTCTTATGTTGGTTAGGTAGAGGATCATAGAAGCAGTGTTTAAAGGTAGTGAAAAGGTGAAAGGTGCACTGTGTAGTTTGGGGGATGAAATTTTAATCAGAAGAGTATGAGCTTCATTTACCAATATTTTTTCATGACTGAATAAACTGAATACACAAACTGACCTGAAAGCACAACACCATTTCATACTGTTTTCCTTTGTTAATGTGGTGGACCCTGCCACTTCTCTACCTTCAACGAGTGTTCTGGGGACTTTATTTTCCTCTGAGAACAGCTTGTTTATTCAGTCATGGAAAAGAGAAATATTTTAGTTTTTTATTATTACCTCATTAATATTGGAAATATTACAATTCTGAGTTTAAATTGTTTCTCTCCAAACTGCATAGTGCCCCTTTAATCCCCTGTACAAAAAGGTGTTCCTCTCTTCTCTGTTAGACGTGATAGACATCTGTTTGTGCCTATTTACAAGGCCCTTATTGCAAAGGTGCCATCTTATGTCACATCTGAAGTTAATGACAGGCTTGCACTAAAATGTTGTGCTGAGCTGGGACGATCTTTTCAAAGTGCCTTTAAAATGAATAAGTTGGTATCCCTTCATGTATTCAAATCTTAATATCTCTGTTTGTGCCTCTGTTTGTTTCAGTATCTTGTCTTTTATGAACAGTATTTTTACACTAATGAAAAAATGAAGAAAAAGGTTGCTGTCATTCCACAAAATGACCCAGTGAGGTTTTTTGGTTTTTTTAAGTGAGGCTGTCCCACCTTGAGTTTGGCGTCTGGGTTGAGGATCATCTGTGCCAGGTGCGCGATGGCACCGTTGTCCACCACAGTCTGGGCCAGCTCCGGCGTGTGTTTGGAGATGTCGCTGAGGGTGGAAGCTGCGATGCGTTTGACGGCCATCTCGGGCTCCCGGAGACAAAACACCAGCAGGGGGACGGCACCTGCATCCACAACCGACTGAGCCAACGCTGCACAGAGACGGACACAAGCGTCCAGTGAGCATGTGTCCAGATGTGAAGGAGAGAGAGAATGATCTTACCGTGGGCGCAAAATGTTTCTCCAAGAAATGCCAGAGGGAATTCACAGAGATCCAAACATGTCAGTGTGTCTTACTTACACGCATTGTGACGTGCGATGTAGCCTAAAGCCCAGGCAGCAGCCTCCTTCACCCCGGGGTCAAACTCCTCCAGGCAGAGGACCAGAGCGTCGACTCCCCCACAGCCCACCACAGCCTGGGACAGCTCGGGGGAGTGTTTGGCCACCGCACGCAGCACAAACGCTGCTGCCTTCTTATAGAACCTCTGGATGCAAACAGATACCAACACAGAGGATCAGACCAACAACAGACAATTTAGTAATATCGGTTTCTGATTTCATGAAAAACCTCCTTGTAATGTTATCAGTGAGATGATATTTTTTTCCCCTAATAACAAATTATTTATTTAAAAATCTAATGGACCATAGGGGTTTCCCTGAAGTGTTAACCCTTCATGATTACTTGTCTTCATTTCACGTGTAAATGAATAAATATGTGTCAAGACACTTATGAGAATTTTTCATTCAAAAGATTTCTTTCTTTTCCTCTGACCCAATCAGCCTAATCAACAGAGAAGTGTTTAGTTCAAAACCCTGAGAAAAATTACATAATGTGTAAATGACTATAAAAAGCATTGTTATAACACCAAATGTTTTCTTTACTATAAGGGTTTGTGTGCTCTTACATTTCTCCTGAAAATGCAGACATAAAATATATATTCTTTTAGTCAAAAACATAGTTCAGAAACCACAACTGTAAGTATTAAGTCATATTTCTTTTGTTTTAAGTTAAGATTCATTGTCACCCAAGGGCGTGTAATTGTGTAGTGCTACACACAATAATAAGTCACATAAATATTGCAGATTTTGGATTAGTTAACCTGCAGAGGAAGTTTAACTCTCAAAATCATACTTACATGCAGTTCTCAGAACATATAGGTAACATTTTATAATAAGACTTCGATGATATATTTAATGAGTTAATGACCCATTGTGATTTGATGATTTATCTGATACAGGATGAATCATGGCTTCCTGTTTCTAACCATTAACAAATGATCAAATAGCTCATCAGTAAAGGAATGTGAACTCACTGTTACGCTGTACATTAACTGACATGCAACACATCAGCTTGTTCTTTCTTGTTTATCTTGCTGATAAAACAAAATCAAAATCTGATACTATTTTCAGCTGCATTACACATTTGTCAACAACACAAATATAATTAAAAAAACAACAAGAGCTCTGAACTTCATATATCAGAGCTGTCTGAAGCCAAAGCAGTGTGTTTTATAAAGAATATGACTAACTCTCCGAACCGCACCCCATGGGATTTGAATCAAGGGGGGACTTTTGTTCATATCCTGTTGGAGTGGCCATCAGATAAAAGTTTCAGGGAGTGAATAACAAAACGAGCCTCCTGAAACTTTCAGTTGCTAAAAAGACACTGCCAGTTAGACAGCAGCCAACCCCACCCTCCTTTCTGTTAAACATTAATAGAGATTTTTTTCTGTGGAGCTCTCTGTCAGAGGGATGACTGGTGGCAGGCCCTATCATGCTTAAAGCTAAGAAGGAGGCACTCAACTGAGCTAGAAATAAAGGTATCAATTTGTATTTACATTTTATCTTCATTTGCACTCTAAATGCACTTTTTTATGTATGGCGGAATTTAGAGAGTGGTAAAAATATATATGTATAAAGAGATTTGCATAAGGTGCCTGGTTTAAAGCAAAACTTAACCTATTCTAATAGAAATATGGAGCAATTTTTTTTATCAGAGTGACTGAGCAATTGCTTGGTCCTGTAATCGACCCTAATGTGAGAGGAATCCAGCTAATTTGTTTGAATATCAATCAACATGTAAACTGACTGTGAATCAACACTCCTTAACTGATGATCTACTGTGATTTGATCGTTTGATACATCCTCCATTATCATAAATCATGCATCAGGAAACCATAACATGACAAACACAACTTGTTGCCTTATTGTAAAGTGTTAACACAATTAGTAAGTTTTGAGCCGTCAAGCTGATAAAGCAATGTTAAACTTTAAAATCTCCCAGCGTGGAAGACTAACCTGAATTCTTGCCATGACTGATGTGAAATGTTGAAAAATATAAACCAAGTAGTGTCAGATTTAAGAGTACATTAAATGAGACTGCAGTGTCCCTTTAATAACAAGAACTACACAGCGCCCCCCATCCAGTCTGAGCCTCTGAGGGGGCTGAGACAGAGAAAACAAAGGCCGGGTCGCTCTTGTGGTAAAGGGCCCTTAGGTTTTGAAGTAGCCCCCAGGCGAACTGCCAAGTTAGCCCCAAAACACACTCTCACATTCAGGGGGCTGACCCCAAGGTCCTGCGGGGTCTTTCACACACCGGCCCCAAAAGGGTGGAGACTGAGTCCCTGGGACAACCTGTGTGCACGACCGAAAAGGGGTGAGATACTGACATTCTGCGAGGCCAGAGAGTGGACCAGCTGGGGCAGGATGTCTTCCTTCACCACGGCCTCGGCCAGGTCGTCACTGTGGTCTGCCAGGTGGCCCAGGGCCAGAGCCGCCGTCTGCTGGACGCTGGGGACCACGTCCAACATCAGGGGACGCAGCAGGGACAAGACACCTGAGGAGAGGAGAGGAGAGGAGAGGAATAAACACTAGGGAAATCAGCTAAAGCTAACACAGTCTTATGAAGCTGCCTCTCACCAGCATTTTGAAGGATGTCTATGTTTTGTGGTCGGGAAGCCAAGTCAGCCACGGTCTGCACGAACTGCATCCTTGACTTCTGATACTGCTCAAACACTGCACAGCGCGAAACAGACAAAAACACAAGTTTGACTTCCAGCTGAATGTTCCTTTAATGACGCGGGCAGCTCACGGGGCTCACCTTGAATGATCTGCCGTTGAGTCATTGCTGCCCTTTAGGTGTATTTTCACACTTGAACGTACGACAGGAGCCAGCGGAGCGTCTCTCCCGGTCGTCTCCAGGTTCCTAGGTGGTGTTGTTGTTACGCGTCGCCGTGGCAACAGACAGGAAGCGCGACGCTCCGCCGCTGGCTCGCCCGAAGATCGTCTCCTGCAAAGAGATGCGCGACTCTCCGAGACCGCTCCCCCCTCGCAAAGGCGTTTGCGTTTCCCGGAAAACGTGTCGCGCGTGAGAGCTCTCCCGACTGCCTCGCTCGTCTCCGTCCGCGCCGTCTTTTGTTTTCCCGCGAAAAACACAACCGCGCACTCTGACCAAGGAGGATTCAAAGAAAAAAAAACTAAAAAAAAAAAACAGAAGCGCCAATTCACAGCGGCCGTTGGTTGATAAAGGGAACAAGCTGACTACAGTTGAGCCGATTCTGAGAGGCGCTCAACATTTCACCATGAAAGAGTTTTCTTGTTCCCCTCCCTTCTTTTAACCTTCCCCTGCCTGCTCAGGAGTGTGTCCTCGAATGACCCCGAGCTCGTTGTGAAGCTCGTTTTTAAGATAAATGAAATGCCAATCAACTTTTATTGGTAGTATTTAAATGCATTATGAAATGCGATCGTCCCTTCGTCGGTATGAGAAGTATGATATTTGCGCTTAAACGCCAAACAAAGAACAAAAACCAGGGTGGATTCAAGAGAAATATGGTAGACTAAAAGAATGCGCGAGGTCTTTTTTCTTTTTCAAAGGTGTGACTAGAACTTGGTCCAGTAACACAAAACACTGCATCTCCTCGGCTGTGTGACTGGAAAGCTCAGTGAAAGATATTCTACACGAGCCGATTCAGGAGGAACAGTTTTTCTTTCTTCAGCATCACCTGATGGTGACGGCTGAGCTGTCACCTATTTACAGCCAAAGTTTCTGCATCAGTGACAACTTCTTTAAAAGTATTTTAAAATGTGAGTCAATCAAACACGCATTCAACCCACCAACACCCTGAACTTTTGAATTGAGTGAGACTGTGTTTATTTGATTAGTTATTTGATGTTTTGTTTGTTTTGTGAGTTTGTCTTTACGCTATAACCCTACAGACATTAATTCCGTTTCAAGTCCTTAAAAAAAAAAAAAAATCTGGACGGAAAATAAGCCTATAGAATTCAAATGAATCAGCGTTACTATTAAGCGCTTAAGCCCATAATAACACATTGTTCTGCTTATCAAATGCGAAAAAAATCTATTATTGTTTTATGGTTTAATTATTCAATTTTGCTGAAGCTATAAAGTCGGTCTAGGAAACACTGGGTATAAAATAAAGCCTAAACACTTATCTGATGGCGTCATTTTGCTCCCTCTTGTTTAACTTACGTATTCAGGTTGAATCAAATTTGATTGAATTTAATTGGATGAACCAGTTGTTTTCAGCCGCGTGGATGATTGATTGAAAAAAACCCAACTGTGTGTGTTTCGGGATTTTTATATTATTTATAATTAATCAATTTTTTGGGGGGGTAGAATATTTATTGAATGTTTTAATTAAAAAAAATATAAAATAAAATTGTGTTAACCATGAAACTTCTTTTTTTAATGTTTAATTTAGTGTCCTACTTTTGCCATCCACTACATCTAATCATATATGAGCACGAAAATTATACTGGTAGTTATGATTATTATTACTATTTTAAAATAGTCCAATCAAATGATGTTTCCATTTAGAACGCTTCTTTTCAGAGCACTAAAATGCAATTACCCGTGTGATAAATCATCTGCAAACACACACACACACACAAAAAAGATATCAACATGGCTTCCATCTTAATTGGATGTATTGAGAAACATGATTTGATCCCGGGCCAGATCTCCTCCTCCCTGCTCAGACTGGCCTCCTTAACTCAGTTATCTACATCATGATGTGACTCTTTTGCACCCGGCTGCACATTTTCTATTCTTCCTTTATTCAGTCCGGTGAATGGCAGCAGCAGCCTGACTGATGAGCCTCGAACACAAAAAGAAAAAACAAGGGGGGAAAAAAAACCAGCCGGTTTTATTCATAAGTGTAAAATGTTTTTTTTATTTAGATGTTTTATACTGTGCAACAGTAACAATACAATAAGTTGTCCATACAATCGAGCGATACAAATACGGAAAACACGGGAGACATCAAAACATCTGTCATTGAGCATGAAATGGAGCCGAACAGGAGCCCAAGTCATTCCCTCAGAACAAAAGGGGAATAAGAGAAATAACATCATCGCTGATTAAATATGCATTTTGTTTCTATTTACAAGTGGCTTCTCTACAACTGCTTATACGTGTTAAAGACGTGGAGCATAAGCAATCCGATTCCACTGCAGCTACAAGAAACTTTTTTTTCTTCTTTTTTAATTTTTTTTTATTTCCAAGGCGATTTTTAAAGTTTTCTTTTTTTTCCTCCAGAGGCAACGTTCCCGTGAAGCCAGCAGCGCTACACAAACATGTTTGTCTGTCTTTTATCGGAACAAAAAAAAATTAAAAAGTTGATGCTTGAAACACTCCCAAAACAACCTGTCAAAACGAGACGGGTGAGGGAAAACACGCAGAATCTTCTTTCATTAAAAGAAAAAAAAAAGTGTTATCATGAGCATGCATGTTTCAAAATATCCCAACACACATGAAATCAAAATCATCATGATAAACACATTTCATTTGAGACAGAGAAAAAAAGAAAATATAAAAGTCTATCTTCAGTCACTTCTGTAAAATAAAGATGTAGCTTTAAAATGGGATAAATGCTTGTCCTTTTCCAACTTTCTTTTTTCTCGACATCAAAACACTTTCGTATTTAAAAAAAAAAAAAAAAAAAGATCCCCACGTCACCCAACTTCCTCGTTCCTTTTATTTTGAAATGTCTCCGATCCCACTACGTTTTTGAAACTTAACACGTGATGCCAGAATATTGAGAACAACAGATGGAGAGAGAGAAAGAGAGAGAACATTGTCTACACAATGGAACTACGTTGGCATGAAAACAGTATTAGCTGAGCGGGGTTCTGGCGTTGGCTGGTCCGGTTCGGTCCGGAGCCCCGCGTCATCCGGAGGAGGTCGACGAGCCGTTCAGGGAGACCTTCCGGGGCTTGCTGCCGCCGCTGCCTCCGCTACCGTACTGAGTGAAGGACCGGCTCGGGGTCGTGGGGGCGGCGGCCGGGGTCCCGTTGACGTTATTGGGGCCGTGGGGGTGCTGCGGGTGCGGGGACTGCGCAGGCGTGCCGGGGCTCGGCAGCGACGAGGACGTGGACGGGGCCCCGGCGGGACTTCCGGCTTTGTCGCTGGCGGAGTCGCTCTCGGGACCGGACCTGCTCGCGCTGATCTGGCCTTCCTGCTGCGCGTGGCTCACCTTCATCTTCTTACAGTTGGGTCGGACTCTGTACTTGAGCGGCAGAGGGCCGTTCTGTCAGAGAGGGACGGAGACAGATATCGTCAGGTGACTGAAGACAGGAAACAAATCCACATGCAGCAAAGAAGTAACACAAAAATAAAACAATCACAAAACACAGCTCGCTTTTAAGCAGCCAAAATACAGAAATTAACTTTCCAACAATGCCTGCACCGATCAGTTTGTAATTGTTTGAAATTTAAATGGCATGCCAAACAATTTATAACATCCAAAATAAATATTCTGATGCAACGGATAAAGCCATTATCCCCCTTTATTTTCAGGATTTTTATTTTTTTATTTTAACATTTTTTTTCAAGTCTGCCATATTTCTCCAATCCTCAGGGAATAACCCCTGTGTGGACCTACAAGTCAAATTAAAAAAAATGGAAATGTACATAAACTTCTTATACAATAACCTCCAGTCAGCCTGTTTTCTAAAAAGAAAATGAAAATAAAATAAAAACAAAAAAGCAAATAGACATAAATAAGTGTTTTTTAAAAGTTGGCTGGTTGCTGCACCACTTCTAATAATATCTGTTTTCTTTTGTCTTTGCAGTGAAACGGAATCAATTACGATCTTTAATTTAGGCTATTAAATCCGTCAAATACATTGTAAATACAGTCATTTAAAGATCAACATGGATGCTTTCTTAGCCATTAGTCAACATCTTTTTCTTTCAACCAAAAATCACAGGGGGTCTATATGTATACTGCAGGTGGTATTTGTTAAAAATCATGACTACTTTTGCACATCCTATACATTAACGGGCAAACTAACTGCATTTATTATTTACTGCTGTTTGTAACATGAGGAAAATGAGGATAAACCAATCGAAATAAATGTATTTTTTTATGTATTGTTTTAAAAAATAGTCTTACTCTTCTCCAAGTGTAGATATATGCTATATCCATTAACGTGTAGTAATCTTTCAGAGGTTCATCTTCATACATGACTTCAACCTAGAGAGAGGAAAAAAACATATCATATAGTAAATATAATTATATATACACACATAAATATATTTGCACTGAAGAAAGATAAAATAAGAATCATGCACCAACGGATTTGTATTAATTAGATTAAACGTCCAGCTTGTTGGTCAAATATGAAATGAATAAATAATAAGTGGATCAATAAAGACCTGGTAGGTGCTTGGGATGTCCATTTTGCTGCGCAGGAACTTCCTCAGATGCATGACTGTCATGGCTGCTGGACACTGCAGGTACCTCTTGTTAGCCACCTGTAAAAATAGGAAAGGTGTCCAAAATAGTTTAATTTCAAATGTATATGTGTAGAAGTACATCTAAACGAGCACAGTGTGGTCCACCTTAAAAACAGGAAGATGCATAAACAATGAAGCTCCGTCAAGGGAAGACAAAGTATGACAAGAGAGGTGGAAAATGAAATATTCCTCTCTTGAAAAAAAGAATCTGCGGTTCCTGTGTCACTTATTTTTTTCCAAAAGTATGCTGACAGTAAACAATAGCGCTGTGGTAGAAAAGTCAACTTGCCATACCTGATCTTTAGTCGTCTTGGTCTCCACACCAACTCCCAGTCTGCTCAGAATAAAACAAGAGAAAATAACAATGACTTCACAGCTGTCATATTTGTGTTTTTCCATGTAACAACACCGCAGCTATACACGCGATAACAGAATGTGATTATCGACAGGAAAATGTGACTTTTCAAAATAGGGTGGAACTACAGAATCAGCCTCTTGATGAGAAACACTTTTTTTGCTTTCCCCCTGTTTCCTATATCTGACACATCCAGCATTTCAAACTTATATTATATACAACTTATAACTTATATATTATGCCAACAGCCTTTATAATGTGCATTCAGTATTGCAGGGAAGCTAGTAGGGCTGTCAACGATTGAAACGAGTGGATAAATTTGCAAGAAAATGTAATTAAATTATTAAAAGAAATAAAATAATTCTAAAAATATCTTCAACTAATTTCACCAAGGCTGAAAAACAGAACAAAATATTAAATTACAGTGGCATTCACAAACCATTACTGGAAAAAAGCCAATTTATAAACCTCAAGAAAATGTGTGTTGAGGATCAAACTCAGATTGGATATCACTGATTCTGTGTGTTTGTTTATTGTGCTGGAACGCAGGAAAACTTGGATGATTGGATGATTTAGCTTCGCTTTCTGATGCATCACAACAACTGAACAGGTTCAGCAACGCTTGACTGCTCTGCACGCATCTGATCTACAACAATGCAGGGCGTCATCCAAAGACTTTTATAACTAACAAAGTGTGGTGGCAGGAATGAATAAGAATGCCACGACACCATTACTGGAACTAACCCAAAAAAAACAAAGCCTACCTTGTCTGATCGAAGAACTCAATCGAGAGGCTGATGATCTCGTCATCTGTGATAATTCTCTTGTCCTCGTCTGCCACTTCGCCACGATCCTCATTGGATCCGTTGGAAGCTTTAGAACGAACACACACACACACACACACACACACACACACACACACAGATGAATACCACGAAAATCAAGCACAAAAATAAAAGGATGACTGAAAAATTTAAAAGTGAAACACTGAACTGCAAATAAACGCCCCTTTGCTTTTCGTCCTGAACACCAGGAAGCGTGTTTTTTCACTTCACCGTCTCGACTGCAGGTCACTTAAATAAAACACATTTTCTGACTTACCGTCTACCGGGTGCTCTGCGTAAAAGTCTCTCCTCCTCTTCATTTCATCTGAGGACAGTGAGGGAGACGAGCTGTTAGCGAGTGTGTTTGCCTTCAGCTGGCACAGAATTTAAAAAGTACAATACAACAGGACACACGACACCAGAACAGCGGAGTGCAACAAAAACTAAATTAACGGTCGACATGTCTGATAAATCAATTTATGGATTATTTCAAAATCGCACCACTAGCATGCACCTCAGCACCACTGACAGAAACAGAAAAATTCTAAAACTTGAACGATTTTTGAAAGCGCCCTGTTTAATTTATTTATCTTTGTAATGGTCTTCTGTCTCACCATGGTCTCACTTTGAAAGAGAATCATATGTAATATAGAGACTTGGCACTGAAAACAGTTTAGCCTGACCTCATTTAAGGGGTTTGCTCAGCAGCATAAACATCTTAAAGGGGCTCTATGTCATTTTTGGAGAGCAAATACTAATGCAGACTTTGTATTTTTACCTCATTTATATTGTAAATATTCAAATGAATATTTTTTTCCCCCGTACCTGTATAAATGAGCAGTTCTCAGAGGAAAATAAATGTTGCCAGAACACTGTGTGAAGCTAGAAAGGTGGCAGGGTCCACCACATAATCCACAAAGTAAAACAGTGTGAAAGTGTGCTGTCCTTTAAGGTCAGTTGGTTTATCCAGTCACGAAAATGAAGAGGTCGTGTATTGAGGCATAAAAACATAATAATAATCAGTCAATGAATATATTTCTCTTCAGATCAATATTCCTTCCTCGAATACACACAGTGCTTCTTTAACACAAAGACAAACTCGGCACTTTAAAATAACAAAAACAACCAAATGTGATGACGGCAGCAGAAGACGTGACCTCAGCTCAGCGACTGCACTTCTAACGGCTTGTAAACAAACATGTATCTAAAGATGTTTCCGTACGAACATTTGTTAGATTCTTATTCACACTTTTTATTCGCAGGCGGTCTCACAGTTTTTGTGCTGTCCTGATACGACCAGCAGCGTGTGGATCTGACTACTCAACCAAAAGACAAGCAAAGGAAAGTCAAAGGAGACACGTTGGACACAGAGACGCTTCTGCTGTCATGCTCTTACTTTTGAAGAGGCCGGGGACCAGTTTGTACACAATGTCCTGTAGAGTTTTGTCAGACCTTGAAAAGGGGAAGAGAAACGTCAGTCAAGTCACTGCGATACTGGGGTTCTCAGCGTCAACACAACTGATACCAGCGGCAGTTCTATCAAACTCATGGAGAAGGAAGACGGACGAGGTGTCAACGCTTACATGTACATAAATTCCTGAATAGCCATTCCTTGCATTACGGCACAGCTGGTATGCAAAAATACAGACATTCCTCATGAGCATCCAAGGCTTTGAGAAACACACACACACACACTAAGTGTTAATTCTGTCTGAATATTTTAACCCAATAACACATTCCACTCCTGCTACTGAGTTAGGAAACAAGAGGAGAAAAAACTATTGCCATGGCTGCTTAACATCAGCAACACACACACATCTATCATACATTAGAGAGGACAGAAAAGAGCATGCGAAGGTTCATCAGTTTAAGTCATGATGAGGCATCTTAAAGAAAGATGCCTTCGCCCCAGAAGTTAATAATAATCTATATCTGATAGCGAAAAGAGATAAACTCAGAACCCCAGAAATCTAATAACCACAGGTCTCACCTGATGTTGAGCAGAGGCTTGGTTTTGTGCACTTGTACATCACAGATGGGACAGTATTTGCTGGTTTCCAGGTAGCGCACGATGCACATTTTGCAAACTGCAAAACAGTAGAGAGAGAGAGAGAGAAAAAAAAGCAAAGTCAGTATCAGATGACATCTGAAAGGATATCCTGAATCTAAGCTGGTGATGCTAAATCTGTTTTTTTGTTTTGTTTTGTTTTTTTAAAAAAGGCTTCTTGATACTGAGGAGGGATCTCATCTGCAGCTCTGAACACTTCACACAGTGTACCTGCAGAGAAGGTCCCTGCAGCTGCAACATACCCTCACTGTCATTAACACACACACACACACACACACATGTCCACAAAGGAAAGAAGTGGTTGTTCTGCTCACATGAGTGGAGACATTCGATGATGGTGGTCGCGTCGATGAAGTATCCCCCGCACAGCACGCACATGAGGTGAGGGTTGAGCTCGGTGATCTTTATCCTGGTCGTCCGATGCATGTTGAGAGGAGGGAACAACAATCCTGCGTGGAAGAAAACAACAGAACAAACATTTTAAAAGACGGAGAGAAAGAAAGCGAGAGAGAGCAGGTCAAAACAATATGTGCGCTCATAGCGGGACAGGAGGAGAGAACCAGAGGACCGCAGTCTTTTACGACGCGGGGACGGACCATTTGGGGAAGAAGAAAAAAAAGGAGGCTGCTGTTTGTTTGACTGTGTTAAAGCAACATCATCTTTTATGCTAATCCCGATAATATGCAAAGGAGAAGGAGAGACGGTGGCAGATTGATGGGCAGCAGCAGGGTCACCTGACCGGGGCACAGTGACTGATCATAAATCAATCGCTCCCACGGAGGGATCGATGGAGGCTTCATCCTAAAACAACAGCGTTTAACACATGGTGGCACCAGACCGTGAATAAAAAGACATACAGAAAAAATAGATTCATTCATGGGTTTCACAGCTCGATCCTGACTCGGGAGTGTTCTTCAAAATCCGGGCTGATGATGCGGTTTTGGGTTAAAACAAAAGCGGCAGAAATCCAAACGATTCTAAACACACATCGGACCGACGGAGCACCACAGATGTCTGCGACGCTCCGGAAGGTAAATATCCGATAAAGTAAATACATGGTGCGGCTGCGGCCGCTCCACCGTGGAACCAGACGTGTGCCCAGATTTTGTTTTTTAAAAAATAATGCGTGCGTAATTTGTGGCGCCCCGGGGTGAGAGAGGGAGTGAGAGGGGGGGTGGGTGACGACAGGAGACACCCATTCACTGCGTCAGGTGTGCCACACAGGCTTGTGGGGAAACCTGCGCGTTTCTATGGCAACTCCCTTTGCTGTTTAGCCCACATGGCTGACCGCCAGTCACCGCGACGAGCCAGGATCTCCAACCGAGAACAGCGCGGGCGAGCTCTCCGGTGTGCGGAGCGGGAACAAGGAGGGACCGGAGGCTCCCCCCGTCCCCTCCGCGCTCACAGACAGCCGCTGGACTGCCAGGCTGCCGACAGCACGGCTGCCATTTTGTGGAGGAAAAAAAAAACCCGTATCGGTTCAACGGGCTGCGGGGTTTCCTTCGAGAGAAGGCGAATAAAAACGGTATCCGGGTAGTTTACGCGAGCTTCTCCGATCTTTACGGACGGATCCGGGGAGCAGCTCGGGCGCGGTGAACTCGGAGAATAATCTCTGCTGTTATTCCGCGTCGTGTTTTTCCATGGCGCGTTGCGTTGATAATCAGCAGCCGTGCAGCAGCAGCAGCAACATGGCCAGACGGCAGCCACCGTGCTGAAGAAGTTGAAGCGCACACTGGGTCATACTTATTTATTCAGCGCCATTACGAGACCCGCGACAACTTTACCCGGGTCGTGCCAGCGGATATTTTAACTTTACAAGCCCGGTTCTGGCAAACCACACAAACACCGAAATGAGTCCTCCAGTGTCAAGTTATCGTAGTTTATCCATTTTTACTGCAAGCCATGAAGCAAACCCAGGCTGTCTGTAAAAAAACAAAAAACAAAAAAACGGTTTGAAAAACTTCCACCCATGATGTCGACGCGCATTATCAAAAGCTGGGCGCCCTTGAAGAAATAATTTAACAGCATCATTAACAGTCTGACTGGCGCCTATAGACTGCA